>NC_135019.1:6632500-6750000 GCF_051020955.1 Megalopta genalis | reverse complement strand
TGCTTAACTTTAGGTGGGCCGCAAAAAAGATCAATGTTCATAGAAACAAATATTTTTATTTTGACTAGAGAGAGTGAGAGAGAGAGAGAGAGAGAGAGAGAGAGAGAGAGAGAGAGAGTATATTGTAATAAACACACATATATAAAGTTAAATTATTGTTTACGTCCTGATACTTGACATCTCTCTTCTCTGATACTATTTTTCCTATTTCGGGAGAAATTTGATTGGCCGAGACTGCTTTCAAAATTTCTAATTCACATTTCTATTTTATTTTTACTTTGCGTCGGATATATTGTCTGGGCCGCAAAAATGTTCATCTCGGGCCGCATGCGGCCCGCGGGCTGTACACAGCTGGAACGATTTTGAAATCGACTGAAATTTTCCGAAATTGTTTTAAATCGTCCGTTTCTATCGCTTCGTCTGTCGCGTTCGTAATTATGTCCGGCCGCTCGATCGTTCTTGCAAACTAATCGCGAACAATGCCGAAAATGTCTGGAAATTAAGAGACACGTCGCAATTGCGGGAAAGTTTCGTGCCCGACGCAATTCGAAATCCCGTTTCGCCGCGAACTTTTTCTACCAGCACGGCCGTTCATTGTTTCACATTGTGTGCGCCCGCATCTCTATCTCTTCTCCGCGAATATTGTCACGATTTTTCCATATCCTGCAAAACACTTAGCCATCGCTCTTTGTGTTTGCCATGTGCAACTGCGCCCCTTTTATTCTCTGCCTCGTTTCGTCCTCTCTTCACAGTAAAATCTCTTCTCCTGCCCGCTGTTTCCTTTGGATGCCATTTAAAAAATGGCCAATCTAAATTTAATCGTGAGAAACGGCGCAACGATAAAATCTTCCCGTCCCGAAGCTCGTTTTAATATTTTCGCCTGCAACATTTCCGCGCACGCTATTCTTCGCAGCTCGCGAGAACGGAAGTTGAGCCGAATTAGGTGGATTTGTGCTCGGATGACGGATAAGAGACGAATGACACTTCGTTCGATACTATCGATTAAATCAGACCTATCGAATCAAAATTTATCGGGATGATAATTTGTCCGAACAAGATTTTATTCCCATTGTTATTCGAATAATTTTACAAATTTTATGAGAATGATTTAATCGTATAGTTTTACAATTTCTATTAGAGTAATTTATTCGTGTAATTTTACAATTTCTATTAGAACAATTTGTTCGAATAATTTTACAATCTCTATTAGAATAATTTGTTCGAATAAAAAGATACAGTGATTTATGACGAACAATGAATAATTGTTACTCGAATCAAATGCTCGACTAAAAATAATTCTTTGGCACAATTATCCTAGACGAATATTCGAACTTAGCTGAATATTCAAAGCTTAGAAGTTAAGTGTTCACCAGATTGCTCGATGTCTCTGTAACAAGCCCGTGAACGGAAAGATACGATAACCTCGTGAAACATGTATGACATCGCGCGCGAAGAAAAATATTTCCGCGGAATGCTAATTTTGATATTCGGACCGAGAATAAAATGAAAAATTTCGCGAGTTCCATTAAGCCGAGCGTCTTCGTACCGTGGCCCCGCCTACTCGAATACTAATGTTAACTTTGGGATAACTTTTTGCTAATTATAATCGCTCGCTTCGGCTGGCAGAACCAACAGGCGGGACGAGCTCGGTGTAACCGGAGGAACTTCAATTAGATTCCAAGTCACCGAATACCGGTTACAAAATCGGTTTAGCCAGCTTCGGTTAATTGAATTGCACTACGTCGGGCCCGGCACAATCGCATTTATCTCGCGTTAAAATATTTAGACTTGCGGGAATCCCGGCGCCGTGCAGGCAAATTTCATTTTCAATTCAAATCGGTCGCGGCCGCGGAGCCGACACCGCCTTGCGTCACGAACAGATTCCGCAAACGCACGGCCGGCGAACGTTAATCCTTCCGAAAACATAAACCGGCGTCCACGTGGTCGGCTGTAGTTGTGATTGACGCGTCGCTAATTGATCGCGCTCCTCGAGTTTTCTTCGACACCTTTCGGTGGGACAAGGATTTCACGGAAACTAAGTAGAGGAAAGTCTGTTCAGAAACAGCTATGACGAATCGAGTCGCTTTGTGCACTTTGTTTGTGATAACTGCGACGACTGAAAAATAAAGAAAAAAATAATAATAAATAAAAGAAACATATAGAAGGATTTCATTCGTGAACCGACGGGTCGTTAGATTATATCAGGATCGCCATTTAGAAGGGCATTATCAATGTAATTTATATAATATAATATATTATAGATAAAATTATATATTAAATTAAATATAATATATTGTAGATAAAATTTATTTCTGGAAGAAAAAAATTCGTATACTGTTGCAGCGTGAATAAAAGGTATCGTTATTAAACTTTTGTGATCTTTGTGAAAGATAAAAACGTTGTGCACCGATTTAATCGATCGAAATTGATGTAACTGTATCTTGAAGTACTGTTAATATTTTTAACATATAGGGAACGAAGATTGTCTCTCGTTCTATTGGCTAGATTGTTAAGGACGAAGAACAACAATGTTCAATTAGAGTTAAATTATTAAGGACCAGTATATATAGTATACTACATTTTTGTGTGTAAATGATATCGTTCATTTGTTTTAGTATTAATTTACAGGGTATCCCAAAATTATAACTTTCGGGAAATGCGGGATTCCTGAGATCATTTGAAGTAACTTTTTCCTTAGCGAAAATGCAATCCGCGGCTTCGTTTGCGAGTTATTAACGAAAAACACTGACCAATGAGAAGCGAGCTCGGCTAACGTAAGGCGGTCGAGCCAACGATCAGTAGAAGCCCAGTTCCGCTGATTGGTTCGGCCACCTAGCGCTAGGCGAGCTCGCTTCTCATTGGTCAGTGTTTATCGCTAATAACTCGCAAACGAAGCCTCGAATTGCAATTTCGCTAAGGAAAAAATTACTTCAAATGACCTCAGGAATCCCTCATTTCCTAGAAATACCATAATTGTGGGACACCCTGTACAATAAATGATAGATACATTCACAATATACACTCGTCGAATTCCTTTTCCCAAATGATCCCGGAACTCTTTTACGAGACGAGAGATTTTCTAACATGTGGAGGATTTTCTAATTTTGGCTGCGCGACTCGCCTAAGTCTCGCCAGAACCCATCGATCCGAGACACCGAGGAACAACATCGAATTTTTCAATCGGCGAACCTGTTCCCGACATGGGAAATACTATCGACAGCGGGCATTGTCAGTCAATTACAAAATTGTGGTGCCTCCTGGAATCGGATAGGGGCCGAGGGGTATTCAAAGCAACCGTATCGAAGCAAAGCAGCTGGAAACGCGCGGAGCGAACGGCTCGGACATTCTGATAACTCTGTATTATGTATTACGGTGTATGGGTTTCTGCGATGAAGGAGCAACCGCCGCGCCGTAGAAAGAGGGGGCGCATAAAGGCAGCCCCCAAACCGCAAATGCGATACAATTCATCGGGTACGTCAGCCTTTGCCCATCATTGTGCCTCGTAGCTCATTGTCCGCCGGAGGACAGTTCAGATCGTTTGTTCAACTATCCTGCTTGACGTTTCTTTTCCACCGCTGATATCCTATCGGGAAACATGAACTACGATGCCGCGCGATATAGTATCCGCGACGTGACACCGACTCTGCGAACAGATACCGATCTAGAAATTAAAATTGAATTGCGCCGGTCTAACTGCGATAATTTCTGCGCGGCAAGAATTCATTTCTAACAGGTTGCTATGAGCAGAGTTCGGCGTTGTTCGGATTCTTTCGAACATAGATATTTATCTGAGATAATTCTTTATTCAAATTATTCTTTGTTCGAATGATTCTTTATTCAAATTATTCTTTGTACGAATAATTCCCTATTCGTTTAATGATTTATTTGAATAATTCGAAAAATTCTTTATTAGAATAATTCAAAGAATTCGAAGAATTCTTTATTCGAATAATTCAAAGAATTCGAAGAATTCTTTATTCGAATAATTCAAAGAATTCGAAGAATTCGAAGAATTCTTTACTCGAATAATTCAAAGAATTCGGTGAATTCGAGAAATTCTTTATTCGAATAATTCGAAGAATTCGAAGAATTCTTTATTCGTATAATTCGAATATTTCGAAGATTTCTTTATTCGAATAATTTAAAGAATTCGAAGAATTCTTTATTCGAATAATTCAAAGAATTCGAAGAATTCGAGGAATTCTTTATTCGAATAATTCGAATAATTCGAAGAATACGAAGAATTCTTTATTCGTATAATTCGAATAATTCGAAGAATTCTTTATTCGTATAATTCGAATAATTCGAAAATTTCTTTATTCGAATAATTTAAAGAATTCGAAGAATTCTTTATTCGAATAATTCGAATAATTCGAAGAATTCTTTATTTGAAGAATTCTTTATTCGAACAATTGAAAGAATTCGAGGAATTCTTCATTCGAATTTTTTATTCCACATTAAATTAGCAGATCATGATAAACAGAATGATTAACTAATTTACAAGCAAAATCCTCGGATTACAGAGTGCATTGAATAATTTTAGGCTTCGGAAGCATTGTAAATGCGGAATAACTGCAGCGCGGCGATAACAATAGGTAATATTATGCACACGGGATTAATTAACACAAAGTGTAATATCACGTATTAATTTGCTTTGCGCGTCCGTTTCGAAGGAATGCACAATGGTACAGAGCCTCGCATGGCAGAAATTATTAGACACGTGACGCGGCAGTCTAACAATGAGGGGATATAGAGGCGGCTGGTAAATGCGGGAAAGATGAATTTTCACTGGTGGATAGCACATAGTCATCGGGAAAAATATTTTTCAATCTCTCTTGACTTAAAAGTTCTGCGGAGAGAACTACCCGTCACTTCGCTCTCGCCTCTTTCTGTTGATTGAAACCGTGATTTGAATTTCAAATAATGAAACTTCGATAGATTCTTTTGCATTAATTCGCGATTCGATTCAAAGAGGCGACCGGATCACTGCGGCCTTTTCTGACTGCTATAAGCGCGTTCTTTTGATCGTCGAGGAGTGTACAATTTTTCGATGTATGCATGCATTTCTCTCCAAATAAGTCCAGTGAATGCATATTATATTGCTTATTATATTGCTCTCCTTATGGAAAAATCTTGATTCTCTTTTAAATGCAACAACTTGAAAAGTGAAAGACTTTATCGAAGATCGATCGATGGAAGCGTCTTAAAAAATGCCTCGAAAGCGACAGCAGTTTTATATTATTATTATTGCGTGGCAGCCAAATTTTCTTTGTTTATTCAATCAAATTTATTCGATCAATTGCCCATAAATATCTTAATTTTGTGATTATTAGCTGCACAGACATTAGAGGAATTTCAGTATATTTTCGTATTGTGCACAACTTATTAAAATTATAAAAAATAGAAAGACTATTTCGTCAAGCTTATGTTTTTTAGAATCGAGTTGGACAATTTTTATTCTGAATAATGATCCGCAGTCTAGTTATCGTGCGTTGCGCTGACCGAATCAATTAGCTGCACAGACATTAGAGGAATTCCAGTATATTTTCGTATTGTGCACAACTTATTAAAATTATAAAAAATAGAAAGACTATTTCGTCAAGCTTGTGTTTTTTAGAATCGAGTTGGACAATTTTTATTCTGAATAATGATCCGCAGTCTAGTTATCGTGCGTTGCGCTGACCGAATCAATTAGCTGCACAGACATTAGAGGAATTCCAGTATATTTTCGTATTGTGCACAACTTATTAAAATTATAAAAAATAGAAAGACTATTTCGTCAAGCTTGTGTTTTTTAGAATCGAGTTGGACAATTTTTATTCTGAATAAAGATCCGCAGTCTAGTTATCGTGCGTTGCGCTGACCGAATCAATTAGCTGCACAGACATTAGAGGAATTCCAGTATATTTTCGTATTGTGCACAACTTATTAAAATTTTTAAAAATAGAAAGACTATTTCGTCAAGCTTATGTTTTTTAGAATCGAGTTGGACGATTTTTATTCTGAATAAAGATCCGCAGTCTAGTTATCGTGCGTTGCGCTGACCGAATCAATTAGCTGCACAGACATTAGAGGAATTCCAGTATATTTTCGTATTGTGCACAACTTATTAAAATTTTTAAAAATAGAAAGACTATTTCGTCAAGCTTATGTTTTTTAGAATCGAGTTGGACGATTTTTATTCTGAATAAAGATCCGCAGTCTAGTTATCGTGCGTTGCGCTGACCAAATCAATTAGCTGCACAGACATTAGAGGAATCCCAGTATATTTTCGTATTGTGCACAACTTATTAAAATTATAAAAAATAGAAAGACTATTTCGTCAAGCTTATGTTTTTTAGAATCGAGTTGGACAATTTTTATTCTGAATAAAGATCCGCAGTCTAGTTATCTCGCCGAATAATGCGAGTCGGCGCGACGTGAGAACGTATCGCGGACAATTATGTGACGGCTACATTTTCGCAAAAGGTGCGACTATGCAGCGCGGCGGTACATATGCGTGCATCGTGCGAGCTGCGAGCGTCTGTCGCCGTTTCCACGGTCGACGAAACTAAAGTTTAACCGCTGTCTTCAACCATATCACCGCCAGATGCGGTGCAGCATGTTCAACGGAGAATCGTGTCGCTGCCCTTAGAAAGGATCTATTCCGGTGCAACTCTTAGACCACCGTAAATTCCCGCCGCATCGAGTGCATTCGATTCGCGTCCCGGCTACATTTCTTCCATTTAAAGCTCGGACTTTCCCGAATTCATTCACGTAGCCGCCGTAAAACCCGATTAAGTCATTAGGCAGCACGGTTTCGAGAGTCCGCGATCTTGAGCACGCGCTTATTTCAATTCTCCCGGAACCCATGATCTGCAATTATGATTAATGAGAAGAAAACTTGAAACGGTGAAACGAGAAATCGACTCGCGAGGAATGTTTCGCCGCGATGCGACATTCATCGAATGTTTTCAGTTTCTTTTCATTGTGTGCCACGGTTCGGCGAAATTTCGTTCGGACGATCGATGAAAGATGAAGAGCAACGAATACAATTTTAGTCGATGCTGTCGAGTCAATATTTAATCGAATATATATTTATCTGGATAAAATTTTACTCGAATAAGGATTCATTCGTACAGAAATTCATACGGAGAACAAAAATGATGGAATATATCTGCACGGTGTTTTTTCATTGTTTATCGATTTCTTGCATATTACTATTTCGAATTATTCGAATAAATTAGTATTCGCATAAAAAATTATTTGAATAAATAAGTATTCGAATAAAGAATTATTTGGATAAATAAGTATTCGAATAAAGAATTATTTGAAGAAATAAGTATTCGAATAAAGAATTATTTGGATAAATAAGTATTCGAATAAAGAATTATTTGGATAAATAAGTATTCGAATAAAGAATTATTTTAATAAATAAGTATTCGAATAAAGAATTATTTCAATAAATAAGTATTCGAATAAAGAATTACTTGAATAAATAAATATTCGAATAAAGAATTATTTGAATAAATAAGTATTCGAATAAAGAATTACTTGAATAAATAAATATTCGAATAAAGAATTATTCGAATAAATAAGTATTCGAATAAAGAATTATTTGAATAAATAAGTATTCGAATAAAGAATTATTCGAATAAATAAGTATTCGAATAAAAAATTATTTCAATAAAATAAATATTCGAATAAATAGATAGAATAATCTATGCTGAATAATGAGTTATTCCAATTAATAGATATTCGAATAAATAGATAGAATAATTTATGACGAATAATGAATTATTCGAATAAAGTATTCGACTAAAACGAATTAATTCTGATAATTATCTTAGATAAATATTTATTCGAAACAATCCGAATAATTTCCAATTCTGGTGTGAAGTTGAAGTATTACTATTATTATTATTGGACGTAGGCATGTTCGAAGCGGATTTGGCCATTTTGCTTGGAATTTCGATTCAACTTTATGCAACCCTTTCAATTCGGGAGTAATGTAGTTCTCTGTCACATCCAAAAATTCGTCAGACGTCGCGAAGCTGCGACCATTTGTTTTCAGAAGTTTCAAAGGAGCCCCTTGTTGATTCGCGGATATATAAGAGCAGTCCACGATGTTTGGAGGGCAGCGGCAAGAGTCGCCTTTCCCTGTGGAACTTTCGTTTCGCGGCTAGTAATTAATAAGAACGCGCCGGCGAGCAACTGGTAGCCTCATGAATACGCTCAAGGAAAAGCGAGATTAAAAAGACCGTGAAACGAGAAAAAAAGAGAGATTAAAATTAGACAGGGTCGAAGAAATAATTCCGGAGGAGTGGCTAGTTAATTCAGGTTTGAATTAATACGGAAGCAACTTTAACTTTCCGAATCTTCAGTCTTCGATCGTATTTCTGCTCTAATTAGTTCGTACGCGTTCTGATTAGGTAACAATAGGAACCAAAATAAATTGTTAATTATTCTTGGGACAGAAATAAGAAAAATTCGCATCGAAATATACTGCTAACAAAAATTACAACTCTTTGTAATAGCTATAGCATTTGTTTTCACTATATCATGGCAAAATTTTGGATGAAGATTGGCCAACTTCAATTGTCGATAACTCCGCGAAAAATCATGGCAGAGTGATGACTTTTTTTTTAAATTAAAGCTTGAAATCTCGGCTTTAAGACAATATTTCTCGATTTTAAGTTTCACATATCCTGATCACTGTTACCCTTCAAATGCGAGGCCATGTTTGTCGAATTGCAAAAGTTACCAAGTTTTACAAAATGCGCGGACCTTGTAAAATTATTTTCAGACATACTGTTTGCAGCATAATAAAGTTCGACCCTTCATGTTTAATTTAAAAAAAAAGTGATCCTCCTACGATGAATTTTCGCGCAGTTAGCGTCAGTCGAAGTTGGCCAATTTCTATCCAAAATTCTTCTATGCTGCAATTCAGCAGTGTACATGAAACAAAATAATTGACGTCACTTAAACCTACCGAACATCGACATCTCTAGATCTAAAACACCAAAAAATTCGTAATTTTTAACAAAAGTGAATTCGTTGTGACGTATAAAGCAAGATCCGAAAATGAAGATGCTAAATCGTCATCGTGATAAAAGAGAAGCAGTAGAGAACAATCGCGTTAAACAAATACATTAATACGCAATGATGAATCAATACCACGTGGGTTCGAAGCTAAAAAAACAGAGCTAAAAAGAGGTTCAACCTATATTCCAAGAATCATTTTTCCATCGAATTTTATCGATCGTTCGATTTTACCGTCTATAATTTAGGGACTTTGCGAACAGTTTCCCAATAATTGCGATTAATCGATGGAAATGTTTGCGCGCCGCAAATGTTTGCGAGATTTTGGCAGGTGAAGTCGAGTCGCCGATGTGTGTGACGTGTAATCCCCATGATCGACAACAGACAACCGAGTCTTCCGGAGCGATGAAAACTTCGAAGCACGTTGCGGCTTCGCGTTCAACGAGCTTCGGACTATGATCCTGCTTGTCATCCTCGGCGAACGTGAATTCATTCCCGACACTTGTCAATGTCTTCTTCTACGGGATTCTACAGCTCTATCGACGCGAAGTTGTGAGCCCCCGGCTTGTAAACATGTTCCATCCCCTTCCTGTTCGCCCGAGTCGCGCCGGAATTCGCGAAAATGGATCCGTCATCGGCATTCACGGAACCTATTCGAAGGCTCTGATGACTAGACGGCGGATTTTCACGCGAAATAAACATTGTCCCTGCATTATTTGCAACATACAAAACCTACATAGACGTTTCTTTTTTTTTCTTTAACACGTTGAATGCCGCGCCGGTTTTACAGAAATTGCCCGTGGCGCCACGATGAATTTTCTTTTTTTATGTGATACATATAATGTTGAAATATTATCTGCGATAAATAAGTTACAGTGTATAACCATGTTTGACATGTTAATTGCGACGGGGTTCACTGTTTGAATCGACGATGATAATAATACTGTTGCGAATCACTCCGTTTCTCTCGCGTCGCGGCATTTTATTTACAATACACAGGGTGTCCCAGGTTTTAATGTTCAAACTTTGTCGGTATATTCTATGGCACAAAGTAAGAAAAAAATGTTATGTAAACATAGGTCATATAGAGCTTTATTAACCCGAGAAAGATAACCTACGTCGCAGAGGCGCCTGCGAAGACTGTTGATATTTGTTAATTTTTCATAGAGGTCTAGTGATTTAAGTTTAAAATTACTTAAAATATAAAAAAATATAATATAAATGCATTTTATTTTTACAATAATGCCAAACCTTTAAAATGACTAGATTAACTTAAATAAATATCCATTGTTAGTATAAAATTGACGCCTTAGAAAAGCATGCGCCTCTGAAGCGTATGGTTATCTTTTACGTACGTTGTCATATGGTTATCTTTCTAGGGTTAAGAAGTTATAACAAAAATTCCATTGTTTATTATATATATAGCTGTGTAAAAATTCCATTAAAAATCTGATTCAATTAATACATTTTCGTCTCGTTGCTACCGCGAGAATCAACATATCTCAAGATTGATTATAAAACTGAAATGAAAGGTTTCCTTAACGAAGTTTGTTCAATGACCGAGGCAGCTGTACAGGGTGTCCCAAAATTATGGTGCTTCCGGGAAACGATGGGTTCCCGAGGTTATTCGAGAACAACGAAGCGAAGCCATCGAATCGAAAAGTTTTGCTCGAAGTTTAAAAAGCGGTCGCTCGACCACGCCGATAGGTCATTTAGCGTCACCCATGAATACGCATTTCCACGTGCGCCTCTATTTATCAACGTTTCCAGCTGTATACTCCAGTACGTATTTCCGCCGGCTCCAGGTTAGGCATTCCGGGCGGCCATGATCGTGCCCCGATGGCGGTGAAAAAAAGTGGCACGCGAAAAGAGACAAGCTTCGGGACACGAAAATAGTTTAACGAGCAGTTAAAGTCCGAGCGCGGAAAACACGGTTGACGTTTAAAAACTCTCGCCGGTTCTCGCGAGGAATTCTCTCTCTCTCCCCCCTCCCCCCGTGACTGGTTCTTTACGGTGACGAGAGTGTCGTTTATACAGTCTTGGCACGGAATTTATGTCCTCTCGAAACCTCCGATTGAATTTCGTCGGCGTGCCGTCGAGGTGACGATTCTATCAAGTCGGATGACGCGCCTGTTCGAATTTTACGGCCGGCGAGAACTCGAGGGTTCCTCGAGAGATCGCGATGATTAATCTCGCGATGATCGCCGCGTTGTCATCTTGCAGCATTTCACCAAGTCCACGAATTTCGTAAATTCCATCGGATCCACGAAATATGAATTTATCACGGTACGGGGAAAATAAGCAACAGTTTTCCATCGCAATTCTTAAAACCACCGAAAATAATCTTCATCGCGGCTAAAAAGTATTCGAAATGACATCATTTTTGCGATCTTTAATTTGTTGTTACTCGTAACAACGTAGACCGATTTATATATTTTTGCATGTATGTTATCGAGATCTACGAAAGACATTTTTTTATGTTTCGTTATAGGCTCGGATAAAAATGTTAAAAAACGAGAGATTTTTCTTTCTTTTGTCGCTCCAAGTAATAGCAAAAAATGTTTACGAAAAAGCATTTCAGCTTTAAAATAGTTATTGCGTTTTAAAAGCTATGCGAACACTTTTCTGGGCCACTGTATAAAAAATGAAACACAGTTTCGAATTTAATATAGACTATGCCGAATGACTTTTCAATTTTAAACGCTAACAAAAATATAACACTGTATAAATAAAATGACAATAACAATAACAATAATTTCGTTACAACTAATACAACGTAATTTAATTTATATTACTTAACATATGTTACATTTATTCTAAATATAATTTACACAAATATACAGGGTGTCCGAAAAATGTTTCGCTGTCCGAAAGTAGGGGATTCCTGAAGACATTTGAAGTAATTTTTTCCTCAGCGAAAATGCAATCCGCGGCTTCGTTTACGAGTTATTAAGGAAAAACAGTGACCAATCAGGGGCGAGATCATTTGGCGCGAGACGGCCGAGCCAATGAGCGGAACTGGGCTCCGTGCACTCGTTGGCTGAGCCGCCGCGCGCCAGCCGAGCTCGCCTCTCATTGGTCAGTGTTTTTCGTTAATAACTCGTAAACGAAGCCTCGGAGAAAAATTTCGCACAGGAAAAAGTTGCTTCAAATAACCTTAGGAACCTCCCATTTCCGGATTGCGAGACATTTTCGGGACACCCTGTGTATATATAACAGGTGCTATGAAACAATGCGAAAGATTTAAAAAAAACAAGAGTACGAGAGAGAAACGTGGATAAAACTCGTCATCCTCGATCAAACGAATTAAAGAATAAAACGACGGAAGAAAATCGTGATTAAAGAAGATCAACAATTCGCCGACTTAAGGCCCGAAGACTGTACCGCGTCGGTTTAGAATCGAAAGCATAATTGAGAGCAACGTCGGAACTCGGTGACCCGAATCAGGCTAACCGAGGATCAAGAGATACCTAACAGGACAACTCGACACTGAGGAACAGGAATCAGTGCAACCCAAGACCGAGAAGTTTACATTAGCAAACCGGGGACTGAAAGACTCGATTTGGATTAATCAGGATTAGGAGATTTAAAAGCAAAGGAATGCTGATTGCAGATAATCAAGTTTGAAGACTATCGGGCATCTTGATTTATCGGGACCAACTTGGATGTCGAAATTTCGCGGGCTCCTTAACACTGTGATCTTATTTGGATTAGGTTTGCGGAGTTCCACCATGAGCCTCTCCGCTATAATTCGTACGATTTCGCGGAGTCGCGCGAGGCCAAATTCTCAATTTTAAGAATTTTCCTCTGCTTCAGTCGCAAGATCTGATCGAACGATTTTTTGGCACGAAATACGATGGTACATTTATTTATAAGTAGATCGCAGATATTTGTAAATGAAAATTAAACGTATAAAATATATAAGTAAAACAAACATTTTTTGACGCAATCGTGGGAAACAGAAATTAAATAAAAATACGTTTCTTCGTTTAATCATTTCGATACATCAACGAGAAAATAGGATTGTTCTCTGTCGAATGCGTTTACGTTTCGGTGTTTTATCTGGACATTTTTGTCACAAACGCGTAAAACCCGCAGCCTATGACATTACGAACACCGAAACAGGTGTAACGTTTCGAAAATTAATTTTGCACTGCTTTAAACGCAAGATCTGACCAAACGATTTTTTGGCACGAAATGCAATGGTACATTTTATTTATAAGTAGATCGCAGATCTCTGTAAATAAAAACTAAACGCATAAAATATATAAGTAAAATAAACATTTTCTGACGCAATCGTGGGAAACAGAAATGAAATAAAAATACGTTTCTTCGTTTAATCATTTCGATATATCGACGAGAAAATAGGATTGTTCTCTGTCGAATGCGTTTACGTTTCGGTGTTTTATCTGGACATTTTTGTCACAAACGCGTAGAATCTACAGTCAATGAGATTACGAACCACCGAGAAACAAGTTAAACATTTTGAAAATTAGTTTTTACGCCGACCTATCGAGAACGAGGCAATTTTCGTTACATAAACTAACTTTCCCCTTTTAATTCGATCGAGCAAACTGCTTCGGTTCGACGAAATTATCGAGATCGTTGTTAGCACAGCGTTCAAAGTATCAACCCTTCGCAGTCGAAGCTATTTTAATTCGAAATCCAAAAGATGCTTTCCGATCTGCAGTATTTCCGTTTTACAATGATTCAGTTCAATTTATGCATCTGAAATTGTGCCTATTGGCAGGTACAATAATTGCAATTTTAACAGTTTTTTAACACGTTGAATGCCACGCCGGTTTTACAGAAATTGCCCGTGGCGCCACGATGAATTTTCTTTTTTATGTGATACATATAATGTTGAAATATTATCTGCAATAGATAAGTTACAGTGTATAACCATGTTTGACATGTTAATTGCGACAGGGTAATAATAATTCATAATAATTGAATAATAATTGAATAATAATTGAATAATAATTGAATAATAATTGAATAATAATTGAATAATAATTGAATAATAATTGAATAATAATTGAATAATAATTGAATAATAATTGAATAATAATTGAATAATAATTGAATAATAATTGAATAATAATTGAATAATAATTGAATAATAATTGAATAATAATTGAATAATAATTGAATAATAATTGAATAATAATTGAATTGACGATGGTAATAATACAAAATTTTAGATATTGACATTTGTTTTAAATTATATATATTTCTATCAATTTGGGCGCGCCGGTCACCGGTGGCCCCCATGGCGTCACCGCCAAGTTAAGTGTCGGTCACCGGTGACCCCCGTGGCATTCAACGTGTTAAATACAATACATCTGCCACTGTTACAATTATTCAATGAAAAATATAGTATAGCAATTTTTAATGGCGCCTCCGTCTCGCCGCTCGGGCGCAAATGGTTAAACGATTTCTGTGGAGCGTTTTCGACGAAACAAATTTCGCGGGAGTTATTTTTCAATTTGTTCGTCGAACATTCGGGATCCGAGGCGGCAAATTGTCGTTACATCGCAACGAACTTCGTCGTTTCGGGAACGCAAATGAGCGGGAATTATTGGTGGCCGAACGTCGCCGGCGAAAAAGGGGGACAATTTGTCGGGCAGTGTTACTGGACCGTGAATTAAACAAATTGATTCCCCAGCGTCGTAAGTTGAATCGGTTCGCGTCTGTGACCTGAATCCCGTTAACTGAAAACTGAAATCTCTTTCTCTTACATGGGTCGGGCCGGATTACCATCCCGTGGAGCCTCTCTCGTGGACCGGTGCACAGGGGTGCTAACACGTCGTAGCATTCGCGTCCGCGTAGAATATGAATTAATAACGTGTCAAAGGGTAACGCCTGGCCACTCAATTTTATTCCTTTCTCATTCCGCGATAATTCCGGCCCTTTCCCTCGCCACCCCCCTCCCGTCCCGCCGGCATCGGGCTCCCGTTCCCGGGGCAATGTAATTAGCATTTTTATTACGCGTGCGTGTCACGGCTCCTCTCGTCGCCGATGACGAACAGCTCTATTCAGGAGCCGACATCCAGTCAGGAGAAAGTTTTAAATTACTTTGTTCGAATCCACGCGAACGTTCGCCTCGGCCGGCCGGCCGCCGAGGGAGCTGTCTGGCTCGGTTTACCACCGTAATTTCTCTCTCGTTGTAATTAATTCGTCGCCAGCCGAAGGGTCAATCGAACGTCGCGAATCGCTCGATATTATTGTTGTATCTCGCCGGATAACTTCGATCCCGCGTTGTAACCTCTGTTCTGTTTAACCTTTTAGGTACGGCTGAATTCTGCGCGAGGCTATTTCTCTGGACGACAGAGTCTGATATGTACTGTACAGAGTGCCTGTACATTCTGTCTGTATATTGTTAACAGTTATATTGTTAACACATTAAAGGCGGGAGTCGTAGTACTACGATTTATCTCGACTTCTCATAAATATGTACTTTAAAACATTTTTGGTAATTAGTGTTTAGTTCTTTTTTAATATTTTTTTTAGTTTTAAGAGTTTGAATAAACTCTTATAATATAATTATAATATAATTATAACATAATATATATAATTATAATATTATATATGCAATTATATGAACATAATTTTCGATTTCACAATTTTTAATTACCAATTTAATTCTCATTTTCATTTTCCTAATCCAAGAACTCATTTTGATCGTTATAACAATCCAATACCGTATTATTCTCTCTTAGGGTGGTGGAGCCAGTTACTGTGGGCTGACCTATTGCTGTGCCTTCTATTTGTTCCCCCATATAATTAACTTTCTATTTCTCGAACAAGACGTACTACATTTTTCTATTCTTTCATTTCGTTTAGTTCTTACCGTAGTTCAATATCGTATTATTCTCTCTTAGGGTGGTGGAGCCAATTACTGTGGGCTGACCTATTTGCTGTGCCTTCTATTTGTTCCCCGGTATAATTAACTTTCTATTCCTCGAACAAGACGTAATACATTTTTCTATTCTTTTATTTCGTTTCATTCTTAATATAAAAAAAAGTGTGCTTCAATAATTGTAACATTAATTAAAGACACAGAAATGAAGCCAAAGACACAGCAATCGGTCGCTACACAGAAATTTATTTTCTCAGTTCTTATTATTCGAATGTCCTGATCACTTACTTGATCTTCTATTGTATCTTTTTATTCATTGTATCATCTCTTTTCCTTTTTCTTCCATTGATCAACTAAATGTTATCATTATTATTAAATATTACTATTTACCTTAACATTGTCGCCGGCGAGAAGGTCAGCAGCTCGATGAGAAACGTGAAAGAAGACAGACGTATGAAAGGACCCTCGACTAGACGTACATTTAATTGCAAATAAATAATTCAGTTCAAAGTTGTTACGCAAAGTTGTCAAGAAACGAACGCGTTCGCCGAAATTGCGTTCGAACCACCGCGTTCGACGAAGTATTACAATCAGATTTATTAATCAAATCGTAAAATCCAAATGGACAGGGCTCGGTACTTCGATTATTATCTTATTATTTTCAAAGAACGCGCGAGATTGAACGAGCACTAAATATTTTCGCAATTATCCGAGTATCTGGGCTCCTCATCTGCATTTCTCGCAGCGGTGCCGCGGTGGAGAGACGTGGTTAACGCTGTTTTGAGACAATACGGCCGGTGTTTTCGAGTGGCAACAAATTACCATCGGAATTGGAGCTCTAGAAGCCAATTTAATGCTACACATTTGCTTGTTAAACATGGGGGCTCCTAGCGTCCCGGTTTCCAAACTCGATAGAGATTAACGTGTCATAAACCTTGAAATAGCACACGCTCGAACAGATCTCGCGCGTTCCCCGCGACGGCGTTCTGATTTTATCGTGCCTTCAACATTTTTCTCTCCTCCCATTTTTTCCGCATAGCTCTCTCCATTAAAGCGTGTTTCGTTCGTTCGTCACAAAGAGCCGCGAGACAAACTCGATTTCGTTGGCCGCGGACGCAGAAAATTCTAATTCGTTTTTTAAATTGACCGCCGAATTTTCGTCCGCCACGAGCGCACGCACACGCACGTTTGACCCTATTTTCAACGGCAAAAATTCGCGTCGCTCCCGTACGCGACGAACTCGATTATCCGTGCCTTTTCCGCGACCTTTTTTTGTCCACGGGCACCACGGAGCCGCGCGTCGCGTGCCTCGTCAATTAGGGAACTTGGCCGGCATAATCGCTGGAAACGGAGCGCGGATTGTTAAGGAATCCTCGTAGAAGACGTTTTTATAGTTCTTAGTTGTTCCGGCACTCGTTGCAGCTGACGAAGTACTAGAAAGTTTTTGCTCCCCCGCTCCGAACTAATTGGATGAGCAGTTCGGCGAATTACTCAACCGAGCGCCTGCATAACTTTCCTTGCCCGCTGCTCTACGTTAGCCGCGCTTCTATGACACTGTCGATCGCGAGGAAAATTCGATTAGGAATGAATCGGCCACCGTGGAGCCGCGACTGCGATGTTTTACGCACAGTGGAGCACGATAGTGTTCGTACACCTTTTAACCCTTTGCACTCGAAGACTATTTTAACTGAAAATATAAAATCATTTTTCTAACTTTATAGTATTTCTACTTTGTATGACAAAATGCATTTTATGCATATGAAATTGACTCTTGGGATTCGCAAGACAGTTACGCTCTTAACAATTTTTTAAGTATAACCTTTGTTAATATCAAAATTATCTTAAAAGATGACACAACGAATTTTCGTGGTGCCTCAGAGTCAACAGTCGAGTGCAAAGGGTTAAAAAGCAATAAGTCTTTTAAAACTGGACCAAGCGACTAAGCTCGGATAAAGAAGTTAAAGGAAACGAGAGTTTTTTTATTTCTTTTTTTGTCATTCCAAGTAATAGCAAAATTTAAAAAAAGGCATTTTAGCCCTTGGCGTTGAATTCTGCATAAAAAGGTGTCACACCAAATATGTCAAAATATCACATTAACACTGAACGGACGGGTCACGTAAATTTACATTTTTCCATTCTGACTTTCTAGATTTACATTTTTGCTTGAATTTTTATTAATACTTTATTAATGCTAATATTTTATTAATGCTGGACATGCAAATAAATAACTTTGTGCAATTTTATCAAAAATAGCGTTGATTTAAGCAGTTAGCTGTGTAAAAAGCAGATAGAAAAAGTTAAAGAACGAAAGACTTTTATTTTTTTGTCATTCCAAGTAATAGCAAAATTTAAAAAAAAGGAGAACTTCAGTCATCTAGTAGACTCTATCATCTAAAAAGAATTCAAGCCATTTAGTTCAGTTGAATTCTTTTTAAATGATAGACTGAAGTCACATTTAATTCAGTTTTAAAATAGTTATTGCGCCTTAAAAGGTTTACGAACACTTTTATGGACAACTGTCGATGCACGCTCTGAAAAGGAGACGTCACAGCTAACTGGTTAACCCTTTGCACTCGAATGGCGACTCTGAGGCACCATTAATATTTGTTGTATCACCTTTTAGAATAATTTTGATATTTAACAAAGTTTACATTTGAAAAATTGTTATGAGTGTAACTTGTGTAACACTGTTACGCGAGTCCCAAGAGTCGATTTTCATATATGCATAAAATGCATATATAATAAATCCTCCTATAAAATAGAAATACTGTAAGTTAGTAAAATGATTTTATATTTTCAGTTGAAACCGCTTCGAGTGCAAAGGCCTAATAAAGCTGTTGCACCTTTAAAACCGTGCACAAATGTTAATCCAATTCTCTGAAAAAATGCCCGGAAACCGAGAAGAAGACAGAGAAGGAAACACAACAATCCGTCCGCGTTAAGCGACAATCGGTTCACTTAGTTTTGTCCGCGATATTCCGCGTGAACTTCGTGGATAAAGACATCGCGTAGCCTTGAAACGCTTGTAAAAGTTCGAAAGCATCGGGAGTTCCGAAAAGTTTTCGTGGATCCGGTGTATAGTCTTCGTATTACGAACACGGTTTTGCAGCGGGCCGTCCGAAAGGCGCGGTAAGATAATCTCGAAAACTGCAATCCTTGTTCTTACTTCGAGACTTTCGCAGCTGAATCCCATCTTTGCATGGTCCGTTAAATCCCGGCGGCGAACACGATCGCACGAATTCCGCGTTTCCCGGGGGTCCCGCAAAAGACGCGCAAAGGAAGTCCGGCGACGGTATCAACTTTCTCGCGGGAAAGACGCTTTGCGAATTATTTTAAAACCGTCTTTGTCGCTTGTTTACGTCGCGCCGCGTCTATCAGATAACACGGTGTTGCGCTTTTATATTTCCCTCTTCTATATTTACCCAAGCCCCCGTCCTCGGTTCACGGGATGCTGCCAAATGTAATTGAAGTTACTTTCAAGTAAATCAAAGTGAAAGCTTACGGGTAGACCGCCCGGCATTCTCGCATTCGCGATTGAAATAGGTTGGCGGAATTTTTATATATGTATTATGTATTATATGCATTATCTATGTTTAGTTTAATAATATTTAATATTATAATATATATAATAAATTAATAATATTATTAATAATATAATATTATATAATATATAATATAATATAATATGTACTATAAAATATTATATATATATATATTATAAAATATTATTATAACAGAAAGCCTCGCGGCCCATTTTTATAGTTTCCGATTGTCGACGATTATAAAAATGAGGTGCAAGACACGAATAATCGTATCTCCTCTTCCAAAATTGTCCATTTTTGTTTGGAAGCTGAAGGAAAATTGGGGAGAATTTACTGAATTTAATTTGTAAATGCTTCGGATGTCACTTTAATGGGCACAGTAATCGACAGACTTACCCTAATTATATATATTCCAAATTATAATAACATTGCATGAAAGGTTCTCGGATTATCTATGCGCTGTTTAATAGAGCGTGCAAAATTAATATGTTTGTTTTATATATGTATTATCTATGTTTATTTTAATAATATTTAATATTATAAATATTATTATAAATATTATTATATATATTATAAAATGTTACTATAAATATTATATATATTATAAAATATTATTATAAATATTAATAATATTTAATATTATTAAACTATATATAATACAAAGAAATGAATATTATTAACTGTAATTGTCATTACAATACATAACTATAATATATCCTGTATTTTTCACGGTGAATCGATGTCTCTTCTCGTCGAATAAATTGTTAACAATTCGCTAAAATTATAATATTAAACGAAGAACGAAATTTCAGTCCAGTTTCTATTCGTTGTGATCTACGAAGAAAGTGTTCATTTTGCGTAAGATCCCGCACGTCCTTGTAAAATTGACGTGTCGTCGCGACGAAATATGCAACAAAATACATACTCCTTAACTAAATTTCCAAGAACGATCGTTTAAGTATACTTCGTCAAAATTGGTCCAATTATACGTGCTTCGTCTCGTTCGCGAAGTACTCAACTTTCCGTCTTATTTTAGATTCTATGGATTATTCCGCTAAAGTCCATATTTGCACGAACGTTTGAAGTCCAATACTCATTAGACTGCAGACAGTCTACAAATAGGGTAGAGCTCCCCTTGAACCGGCTCCTATTAAGTAAAATTCCCACTATCTGAATACTGGTTTATTCCACAACGTTCCATTGTTCCCGCGTATCGTGTATTGTGTGCCAGGCTGCTGGGCTTATTTACTACGTCACGCGCGTATCGAGCACGCGATGCCACTTACGTTCTTCTTACTGTCGAAACTATGCTGAAAAGATATCGTTGGCGAAGTGACGAAGTTGCATGATTGATACGAACGTTGATATTTGGACAAGTTTATTCTCTGACGCTTTCGGTTCCATTTCCTTCAATAAAGAAAAACTGAAATTTGATTGCGTAATTCAGTTACGTTTCGGAGAATTGTTTCCTGTGTTATTACTGTTAACATTTAAAACGGTCTAAACTTATTATTGGAAAAATCTCCACTAGCAAATCATTTCTTAAATATTGCAATTACAGTGTGAAATAAAGGAAACGAAGATGAAGAGAAATTGATATTTGAGTGCATAATTAATTTACATTCCGGAGAATTGCTTTCTGTGTTATTACTATTAACATTTAAAACAGTCTAAACTTATTATTGGAAAAATCTCCACTAGAAAATCATTTCTTAAATATTGCAATTATAGTGTGAAATAAAGGAAACGAAGATGAAGAGAAATTAATATTTGAGTGCATAATTAATTTACATTCCGGAGAATTGCTTTCTGTATTATTACTATTAACATTTAAAACAGTCTAAACTTATTATTGGAAAAATCTCCACTAGCAAATCATTCCTTAAATATTGCTATTATAGTGTGAAATAAAGGAAAAGAATATGAAGAAAAATTGAAATTTGAGTGCATAATTAATTTACATTCCGGAGAATTGCTTTCTGTGTTATTACTATTAACATTTAAAACAGTCTAAACTTATTATTGGAAAAATCTCCACTAGCAAAGCATTCCTTAAATATTGCTATTACAGTGTGAAATAAAGGAAAAGAATATGAAGAAAAATTGAAATTTGAGTGCATAATTAATTTACATTCCGGAGAATTGCTTTCTGTGTTATTACTATTAACATTTAAAACAGTCTAAACATATTATTGGAAAAATCTCCACTAGCAAATCATTCCTTAAATATTGTTATTATAGTGTGAAATAAAGGAAAAGAATATGAAGTAAAATTGAAATTTGAGTGCATAATTAATTTACATTCCGGAGAATTGCTTCCTGTATTATTAACATTAACATTTCATGCGATGTTTACACCATTGATTCGCGATTAAATGGTCTAAACTTATTATTGGAAAAATCTCCACTAGCAAATCGTTACTTAAACATTGCAATTGCAGTGTGAAATAAAGGAAACGAAGACGAAGAAAAATTGATATTTGAGTACAATAATTAACATTCTGAAGAATTGTTTCCTGCTTTTATTTTTTAAATCAATTTTACCTTCTTTTGGATCCGTTCTCGTAACTTTTGCTGAGAAGAGTGTCGAAAATAAATTATCCGGAGCAAAGCGTGCGACTTATAAACGCAAAAACATGTTAATATTTACTGTGCGAGGTTCGTTAAAACTGTTACACCGTTCTCGGGAACGCAAAACTATTAAGGTTTAATAGTTTAATTAGCAATTTCGCGAACGATCGAAAGAAACTCGTCGGCGAACGCGATCGACAATTGTGATCGTACGTCGTCGAATCATCTTTCAGCGGCACGACTGTCGTATTTCGAACATTTGCAATGTTTGCCGACGTTGTTACTCGATGGCAACTGCATCAACATCGATTCAGGGCTCGGGGAAACTTCGCCGGTTCCGTAAATTTCGATGGGGCGCTGCAGCGCAGTTTTCCCATGAAATGCGACAGAATACGTAATGTAATTTCTCTAAGGCGATTAACATAACTGCAGACAACGTTCTCATAGTGTTTTGCTGATACGAGCTTGTGTGTCATACGTTCCAATAACGTGTTCAAACAACCGGAACGTCGAACGAGGGGCATCGAACACCGCGGGCTATCGACAATTACCGGAAATACGTCGTAAAACGCACGGAGAACGCGAATACGTGCGCGGAGAGATCATGAACGTCCATGAATGTTTCATGCCAGCGATATCGATATTACAGTAATGTCTCCCTAATTGACGCTCAGATTGTCTACAAAAATGGACAATTTTAGAAGAGGAGATACGATTGTTCGAGCCTTGTGGCTCTTTTTTTGTGGTCATCGATTGTCAAAAACTATAAAAGCGAGCTGCAAGGCTCGAATAATCGCATCTCCTCTTCCCAAATTCTCCATTTTTGTGCACAATCCGAGCGTCAATTAGGGAGACACTACTGTAATTGGAAAGGTGGTGAATCGAAGTCAGTTAGAAAGTGTTCCCACAGTGTTTCGATCTGAGACGCTCGCGGATCCCACGTGGAATTAATGAACCCGTCATTTTTTACGCGCTCGCTCTCTCAACCGAAAACGAAATAACTTCACATTTACCCTCGCGCATAGTTTCAAACGTGTATTTTCTCCGGGTAATATCGTACTTCAACGCGAGCCTTATTACGCGGATTACAACTCCATTACTCCCTTCTTCTTGACTTCATCACGCTGCGATAATTACGTTGCTTCTTTGCCATCTAATAAGATGTGTTCCGATCCAAATAATTTGTTGGGTGAAAGCCGAAATAATCGTCGATTTTTAAAGATTATTAAGAAATTCTTAACTCTTCGAAAACTGCAAATAAAATGTTAATACAATTTCCAGTGCATCAAACTCGTCTGCATAAATACTTTATTACATATAAAACTTTTATAATTTATAATTTGCAAACACTGTGGGAACACTTTCTAACACTCCGATTCACTATCTTTCCCATTATATAATAGTAGTGTCTCCCTAATTGACGCTCTCAGAGATTGTGTATTAGTCTTCTAAGAGTTGAGAATTTCTTGAAAATCGTTCAGAATCGACGATTATTTCGGCTTTAATCCAACGAATTATTTGGATCCTTATAATGCAACAATCTCTTTAGAAATAACTATTTAAATATTCATTATTTAGTTTTCCTTAGACATAACTCGGTTATTCGAAAGTCTATTGATAGCGTTCTGGTAATCAAAGTGATAAATAAAGTGATAAGAAGTGCGAATTATTTCAGAAATTATGTTTCTTGAAAGTCGGCATTGCTTTCGCTCGAATACTCATATTTTTAATGACAAAGCAAAATGCAATTACGAATAGAGACGTTGACTGCATTAGGTCTAAACCGATCGGACTAATTCAACAATCGAATGCGCGCGCATTGTTCATTCACTTTAAGCGTAGATTCCGTATCTATAGATTCCATCACGTAATCGATCACGTTTTGATCCGATTTGCTTTGGATATTTGCGCACCTGCTTGCAGCGCTTCATCATTCAAATAAAGGCGACGCTAAGCGCCGGCGCGTTCAAACAAGTGCCTGTTTTTGCGACGAACCACACGATAATGCGTTCCCATTAGGAAAAACGTAAATCGCTGCACAGTAATTTGAAAAGGTACCTGGACACAATTTTGAATTAATTAATAAACGATTTTTCTGAAAACGATATTAGTAAATTGGAGGTGTCGATTTTTTCAAATCAAACTTTATCTGTAATCTTCGTAGCCGAAGCAAAACATTAACGTTTCAAGAGCGATAAAATGCGGAAAATAATGCGATAAAATTTTGAAAATTTCCTTTCACAACGAAATCATAATTTCCTATCGAAAACAATCGTATTTATATAAAAGATATGCACATATGGTCGAAATGTTTTAAGAAGCGTGATATAGGTAGAAAAAAAGCTATTTGCGATGAATTCTCCCTAAGTTCCGATTGTCGACAATTATAAAAATGAGGTGCGAGGCACGAATAATCGTATCTCGTCTTCCAAAATTGTCCATTTCTGTTTACAAGTTGATGAAAAATTTAGAGGAAGAATTTAGTATTTACAATTTGTAGAAAACTTCGGACGTCACTTTAATGGGCACAGTAATCGACAGACTTGCCTTAATTATTTCAAATTCTAACATTGCATAGTATTTAGAAAAATACAATTGCAGAGAATTTACTGTATTTAATACGATAAATACAGTAAATAACACTACGTACACTAACAGCGAACGTGCAATTAACAATACATATACAATACATATACAACAATATACAGGATATCCCAAAATTATGGTATTTCCGGGAAATGGGGGATTCCCGAAGTCATTCGAAGAAACTTTTTCCTTTACAAAAATTTTCTACGACGCGTCGTTAACAAGTTATTCAGGAAAAACACCAACCAATGAGAGGCGAGCTCGGCTGGCGCGAGGCGGCCGAGCCAATACCGAACCGCAGTTTCGTCCGCTGGCTCGGCCGCAATGCGCCGGCGGAGCTCGCCTCTCATTGGTCATTGTTTTTCGTTAATAACTCGTAAACGAAGCCGCGGATTGCATTTTCGCAAAGGAAAAAGTTACTTGAAACGACCTCAGGAACCCCTCATTTCCCGGAAATATCATAATTTTGGAACATCCTGTGCGGGGTGTTGAATTAACCTTTTAGGCACGACACGCCACTATAGTGGCTTCCGCGGATGTCATCTCTCTGAACGACGCGCCACTATAGTGGCTTTCGCGGATGTCATCTCTCTGAACGACTATAGTGGCTTACTATAGACACCACTATAGTGGCTTACTCTTGTAGCTCACTCGGTCATCGTTTCAATTTCAATTTCAATCGTCTTCATATGCATTGTTTCACACTTCTTTTGTCTTCACATCGATTTACAATATACCGACTTATCTTAACAATATAATTGTTAACAATATACAGACTTATCTTAACAATATAATTGTTAACAATATACAGACTTATCTTAACAATATAATTGTTAACAATATACAGACTTATCTTAACAATATAATTGTTAACAATATACAGACTTATCTTAACAATATAATTGTTAACAATATAACTGTATCTCAACAATATACAGACAGAATATACAGACACTCTGTACAGTGCATATCAGACTCCGCCGTCCAGAGAAATAGCCTCGCGCAGAATTCAGCCGTCCCTAAAAGGTTAAATAAAAAAATATATATAATATATATAAATATATATATAATTAAATAACAAAAATACCATTAATTGCGGTATATTAAAATCTCTGAAGAATAGTCCGAATACTAATTTCTATTTACAGATCGCATCCCGTTAGCTCCCCCTCCCGAAGTTCTGGCACGTCTCATTTCCTTCAATCTATGCTACACCCGGCGTCTTGTTCCTGCAAGGCAATCGATACACTACATTCGCCGTCGAAATATCTTAAGCTTCGCAAGGAACAGCGGATATTCGAGTAGGAATTTGCAAAATTCTGCAGGCGGGACCGGGGCGCGCTAGCGAGGGGCGGGCCGAAATTTACTTTCGTTCATTCCTCGACGCCGATATAATTTTCCACAGCTTTGGACTTCCACAGGAAAGGAGAGAGGCGGCCTCGTAAAATTTTACGGTCAGACTGGAAGACGCTCCGATGTAACCAGGAAGGAACACTCGGACCGTGAAGCAAGAAAGTTCATTCGCAGTTATTGTCGTCGGCTGCTGGACATAGTTTCGCCCCCGGCCCACCCTTCCCGTCCCTTTGGCCCGCCTTTTATATTTAGATTTATTTCAACGGCGTTTGGCGCTACACCGTTTGCCGCCCCAAGACCACCCTCCCCCCGCCAGCCCCCGTCACACCCCCATAAGAGATGACCGCGAGCACGTTATATCAAGGAATCTCGAGATAATTCACGTTCCCCGGTCCGCGGACCATTTAAGTTCCTCGAGATCGCCCGAGGAACCCGTCCTTATTCTTGTTTCTTCCGGGTAATTAAACGGTTGTCCCCAATTATGGTGCACGGTCAACTCCAATTTCGCAGTTCCGAATGACGCGCGATCGGAAACATCCTAATTGACGCTTGCGAAATTACTTTTCCGTGACGACTGCACTGCGGATCCTTATGCGGAATAACAATTGTGCGAGTTAATTGTGAGAAAGGTAAATTGAGTGGAAATGTTTCTTTTCTTTCGATAATTATAGCGAGTTGAAAATGATACCACGATACGATTCTCTCTAATTGACGATCGGATTGTACGCAAAAGTGGAGAATTTCGGAAGAGTTTTTGTAGTTACCGATTGTCAATAACTATAAAAATAAGCCGTAAGGATCCTCCTCTTCCCAAATTGTCCATTTTTGTGCACTATCTGAAGACCAGTTAGGGAGAATTTACTGTATTCTCAAATTCGTCCAATGACCTTACAATTTTATATTCGATCCACTCATTTTTGTTCAGAAATTCATAAAATCCGCAGTTCAAAGGGGCTCGTATTTGTTGTCTCATCGAAATAACAAAACTGAAGTTGACTAGACCAGATTGTTTTATACGGCTTTTTTAAACTTCATCGTGCTTATTTGTTGCAATAATATTCAAATGACATTGAGTTATGAAATCTTCGAATTACATTCAAATTTCGTTTTCTTTAATTCGTCAATTTAACGACGTATCCGCTTAATAGCAATTAGCGACCACTTGTGAGATTACAATTGTACGGTTATATATGTTTATAATATACGTATACAATATTTTTCACATTAAATTATCAGTATTAAACGCTACGGAGAAATAACGACGATAATTTAGCCGTTCATTTTGGAAGTGGCATAAGTCACTTTACCGCAATGAAAAGTGGTGATTTTTTAATGTTTATACGAAATTATTTATACTGAGAAAAATATCAGTATCCTGAGATAACAAATACAAGTAAATCTTCTCGAAAGTTAGCATCCATATTTTTAAACGTGTTAAAACGCAAACCCTTAAATATATCGACTTAAAAACGAAGTGACTTGTGCCACTTTCAAAATAAACGGCTCAATTAGTGGAGAGTGGATTTGATGCATTTATGGCAAAAATAAGTGGCTGAGATATAAAATTGTGACATAAGAGAAAATTAATAATTTTGTCTCGCTACTTTGAACTAATCAAACATTTTTATGTATATTTAATTTCTATTACTAACGATCGTCTTGGAAAATTCAATTTTGCATAAAGATCCTACAATTATGTAGAAAAAGTATGAATCGTCTCTCATTGATTTCGATGAGAACTCGAACAAATTCTCGTTTCCATTAATCGTTTCCTAACTGCTAAAAGAAAAACGAACAACTTTTTCTATCGAGCAAAAAGTTCCTCGCGACGAACAAATAACGACAACACAATTAATTTCAATGAATAAAAAAACGTATACAGGTCATCTTCACAAGCTCGCGTGCGCCATAAACGCGCGGAAATCCGCGGCCTATTTGCCAAAGTATGCCAAAGTTCGTTTCGTCTGGTCCTGCATAAATTAGTCGCCGTTTCGCAAACAAAAATATTCTTCGAAGCGAGTCGCGTGCTTCTCGAGAGAGAAAAAAAAAGAGAATTCCGGGAAAGCTGTCAAGCGCGAACGGTTGTCGTACGGAGGACTGTTGCGAAAAGAAACGACGCCGGTCGCGGCCGCGTTGAGTGCCATACTCCATCGAACGCGAGCGTGCCTTACTTTCGTACGGATTAGAGAAATTGTCTTGGATCAGCGTCGCGGAAGTTTCATCGCGTGTATTTTTCAATTCCCGAAACAGAGTCGACTCTTTATACGCTTCAGCCGTTGAAAGCTTTTAATCTACCCACTCGAGCCCGCCGTAGGAACCGACAGCCAGTGTTTTTCGTAGCCGGTAAAAACCGGGAAAGGACAGCCATCACCTCCGTTTCTCGTTCCGGTGAGATATTTACGTTGTTAAAGGGGTGAACGGCGGCAGCGGCCCGCGCGCCCCCGACGTCGTCGTCGTCGTCGTCGTCGTCGTCTCAGGAAAAACCGGCTCCGCTATTATAGCAGCGATACCGAATTAAAATGCTAATTCGCCGCATTAATTTCCATCTATCACGGACCGTCTTATCACTATACGGCTGAATGCTGGTTCCAAAGGTTTTCAGGATTTGCTCGCTGCCGCCGCGCCGATTCTTTTTTTTTGCCCCCAGAAAACTGTTTTGCAACGTCTCGTCGCCACCCACACGTTCTCCTGTTTCCGAGGAGCACTCTCTCTCCCTCACGCGATTTCGTCGGGACTTATTCCACATTTTTAACCTGGAAATTTGGATTCTCATTTTCTCGCATTTTTAAACGTCGAGGCGGCTTTTTATGGACACTGGAAATGTACTGAAAGCGTGCATTTGCGTGGCGAGATAAAGGAGTTAAAAATGTCTTGTCCATTAATCTGCCGTTTTTTTTCAGGATATTTTCAAATATTTCGCATGTCCCGTGCTTTTTACATTTTAAGTAAGGTTAGAATATTTTATATAATTTGTGGAAGTTCCAAACACGTAATTCCATTCATTTGTTTTTCAATTATTTAAAAAGGATTTTATCTATTTCAAGCTTAATTGTTTTGAGTGACCAGAAATGTTAGGACAATTTGATTAAGGAAGGTGGTATGTATGTAGACATTCGTTTCATTTGTGTCAAGTCAAAATTTTTACTGTGACATTTGTACATGAAGTGGAAGAAAATTGTTTATGGATTTTGCTATCCGATAATTTTTGACGAAAACGTAATTGTTTTAATAAAAAAAAAAAAAAATATTAGATCGAAAAATTAATTTCTATGTAATTTAATCCAGCGTAGAAATTGCTATGAAAATACATGTATAAGGTGTCCAGAAAGAACGTATTTTCAACGAAGTATTTTCGGACACAGGTTTATACGAACATTTTTCATTCAATTGACATGCAGTAACATAGTTCAGAACATAGTGCAGTAAAATTAGTCCCGCTGTTTCTGGAGACACCGTGTATATTTTCAAATTTTGGTCTAACCCATGACTATAGTACAGTAAATACTCTCCAGGCTGTCCCTCGGTTCGTAAACAAAAGTGGGCAATTTAGAAAAAGGCGACACGCACATTCACGCCTCGCGGCTCGTTTTTATAGTTGTTGACAATCGGCGACGAATCTGCGCGTCGATTAGGAAGAATTTATTCGGATTTCAGCTAAACGCTTCCCTTGACCCTTATCGGACCTTCCAGCTGGCATTATAAATTAGATCCGAGTACGCGACGTCCAACAAGGGTTTCCAGTTGTCGGTCAAAGCCGCGGAGGGTTGAGTCCGTTGCGCGGCAATTTTAATGCAGCCGGTCTGCACAAAGGATCATCGAGCTCCGACGCCTGTTGCGACAAGCATCAAGAATGCAGCCCATAATTTCCAGGATGCCCGCGTACGGACACTCGACCTTGCTGCAGGGTTCGCAAAGGGAATAACGAAGTTTAGGGGAAGATCCGAGGAGAAGCAACGCGACTCGGCGCTGTGCGCCATGCATCACCGTGTTGCAACGATGCAGAGAGAAAGCGAGCGAGCGAGAGAGAGAGAGAGAGAGAGAGAGCCGGTAGCACACATATTTGTAAACTTGCCGGAGCCTTCGGGCTTGAATTCTCTCGGCTCCCTTTTCTGACACGTAGTTCAGTAACGATGGGAGCCTTTGCCGGCGGCCAATCTTGTCCGCCAACGAGCTCTCGCACGTCGATAGTCGGGTCGCAGTCAAAGCCGACGCGGAATCAAAGGGGAAGGTTGTCGCGGAATTTTTGAGAAAGATTTTCCGCAGGCCCGATTGTGAGGGAAACCGGGGCTCTCTAAGGGAACGAATTTCCGTGAATACGGCCGGGAAAGCAACGCCTGTTAAAAAGCCGGTCGTTCGCGCTCCCGTCCTAGAGCGGACAAATATTTTCCTGGAAATTGAATTCTGATTAGAGGACACCACGCAGGAAATTTCCCGCGTCCGGGGAGGACATCGATGCCGGGAAAATGGAGTCGGATGTAATCCTTTCTTCCGCCGCGATCGGCTGCCCCGGCGAACGAATTCGCGGTTTTACGGGTTCATGACATTTTACTTCGCGCGAGATCGATTTATATTTAATAATAACGTTAATATAATTAATATATAATGATATATTAATTATAGTATATTGTAATAATAATATAATAGAACTGTTTTAAATTTAATATAATATATATTAAAATATAATAAATATAATTAATATAATATATAATATATATTATAATATTAATTGTATATATATATAATATAATATAATTAATATAATGATATATTAATTATATTATATTCTATTAAATAATAATAATAACAATGTAATTATTAGTATAAAATAATATTCTGGCATTCTTGCACGTGACTCGGTATTTGATTGATAGCATCGAAAATGTGGATTTTTAAGCAAAATCGTAATTATATACACTAATTACATGATTCATAAGCATTATATATATTATTATATATTATTTGTATTATTAAATTTATATTATTAAAATAATATATTATTAAACTAATGTCTCGGCATATTTAAATGCACATAATTCGCAATGTAATTCTACTTTAGTAATTTTTTAGTAAGTTTTAGTATTATTTTAGTACGTTTCTAACATTTTAGTATTTTCAATTTTAATAAGAATATGGATTTCTAAGCAATATAAAAAGTGCATAAACGAATTATAAGATATATGAGCTAAAATAAATGTTTTTTTCTTTCAATATAATACAATATAATATAAACGAAAACTGTGCGCACTAACTATATATATATATAATATAATACAATATAATATAATATAATATAATATAATACAATATAATATAATATAATACAATATAATATATAATATAATCCAATATAATATAAACGAAAACTGTGCGCACTAACTGCAAAATATAATATAATACGGGCGTTCTGAAATTCGCCAAATCCGCGGTTCAGTTGCGGGAGCCGTAAGACGCGAAGATTGATTCATCAGAGTGTTCGGATGTTCGCCGAGTTCGGTAGAAGACGGCGGTGGCGAAATATCGTGGAAAGGCGTGTCAAAGCAAAGTATCGGGCCGCGGGATTTTCGGCGAGGCGCGGTGGCGGTTGGACCGAAAATTTGGCAAACGGCGCGGGAGGGGGTGTGGCGGCAAAGAGAGAACGGGGAAAAAAGAGAACGGGGTCGCCGCGTCATCGTGAGACCGCAGGGTTAACCCTCCGGGCGACAGATGTCGGGGAATCGAGAAATTACGATGCCGAGCGAGTAAAAGCTCGCGACGGGACCCGCGGAGGGTGTGAATGTCACGTGTAGAGCTGGTAGGGACAAGGGGAAGAAAAAGAGAAACAATGGGTAGCCGGGCGTGAAAACGTCGCGGACGTGTCGTACGAGCGGGCCGGCAAGCAGAGCACCGGCAAAGACGTACGGAGTTGCATTAATATTTATTCTACGCGCGCCCTCCCACCCCCTCCCCGCCCCGGCGATGCTGCCCGGCCATTTCGTTTCCCTGTTCGATGAAAACTATCTCCGTGGCACGCGGCCGAGCCCGGAAATTCGATTGCTGCACGAACGCATCGTTCGCATTGATTGCGTTTCAAGTGTTTGACGTTGTTTGGATGATCGAACGTGATATCAGCAATAGTAGCAGTTCCTCACTTTCGGTTTTTCTGCTTTCTTTCTCGCCGATTTCCTCTACGTGCCGCTGCGAGCCTTTTCACGTTTCGACCGCTATCCTCGAATCGGTCAAATGCCAGACAGAGAGCTCTCGGTTCTCTGTTTTCCGGGCTGGTTTTTTGTTTTTGTTCTGTTATAACGGAATCGCTTTTCGTGGTACGCTCCCCACGCGAAGCGAAGTTTGGTGCTCATACAGTGCCAATTTTCCATAAGGCCACCCGATATTTTGGTGGAAACGTGCAACTGTTCCGCAACAATGGAACGGTCGTGCACGTATGGAATTTTAGGATTCGTGAAAGAAACCATATCTATTCGTAGATATGATATTTGTTTGTAAAATATGTAATGTAAAAGATGTAAGAAATGTGTAATGTAAAATATGTTAAAAATATGTAATGTAAAATATGAAAAAAATACGTAAAAAATATGTAATGTAAAGCATGTGAAAAATATGTAACGTAAAGTATGTAAAAAATGTGTAAAGTAAAGTATGTAAAAAATATGTAGCGTAAAGTATGTAAAAAATATGTAATGTAAAATATTTAAAAATTATTTAATGTAAAATATGTAAAAAGTATGTAAAGAATATGTAATGTAAAATATGTAAAAAATATGTAATGTAAAATATATAAAAAAATATGTAATGTAAAATATGTAAAAAATATGTAAAAAATATGTAATGTAAAATATGTAAAAAAATATGTAATGTAAAATATTTAAAAATTATGTAATGTAAAATATTTAAAAATTATGTAATGTAAAATATGTAAAAAATATGTAATGTAAAATATGTTAGAACTATGTAATGTAAAATATATAAAAAATATGTAATATAAAATGCGTGAAAAGTATGTAATGTAAAAGATGTAAAAAGTATGTAACATTATATTTGCGTAGAAAATACGTGATGCAAAATTGATGTATCTTACCAAGAAGCAAGTGCAAAGTTCGCATACAATACCTTTGAAAATTGTCCTCCAACTATATGCCAATTTGAAGCTATTAAGGACCAGCAGGATCTTTATCAACTTCGTATGTAACTTTTGTCATTACTATGAGAAGAGAGCAAGCAAACTGCAAATGAGTACGGCGAAAGCAGAAACTTAGCGAGACTTAAATACTCATCAACTGTTGATCCTCCGGCGGGGACAAGTTTGTAAATATGGAGCGAAGTTTAATATCATTAGCGGATGTTTGTTAACGTTCGTCAATGGTTAGCAAATTCATTTTCCGGCTCAATGAAGTTACGCTTTATTGAATTAAGGTTTATTGAAGGCGAACTAATGGATGGGACGACGTACGGAAAAGTAACGGAGGCGGGAGAATAAATTCGTGAAATTGTAAGAAGAGAATATTCTGCTGCTTCTCGTAAATTCATAATCCATATCTTTCTCTGGTTCATTTAATCTAATTTAGGCTTGACTCATAATGTGACAAAAATTGGCTTATTTATTTATATATTTATCTTCTGTTATCTATTTATTTTATGAAAATATGAAGGTATAATAAAAACTGGAATTCTATAAAAATAGAAACACAATTTCTAAACTTCATAGAAATTTGAAGCTTAAAAACAAATCGATAGAATAATACTTTCTAAAAAAATCTCATTTTTCTCTGGCATCAAACTTTTAATTCAATTCATAGCAGTCTCTTAAAGTAAGAAAGATTGGCTTATCTTCCACGACCTATTTCGTGAAAATATGTCACAAAATTAAGAGTTAAAATTGTATAAAAAGTAGAGGCACGATGGTTTTTTTTATAAATATTTCAAAGTCAGGTATAAAATTGACGGACTAATTGTTTCTAGAAGAATGCCACGAAGAACAATAGCCGCGCACAATTACAGCACGTACGGGAGAAGATGCTGATTCGAGGTCGAACACGAATTCGGTCCGAAATAAAAGTATTCGCAGGTAGCCGGCTTTCATTTCCTTTCACGAGCATCCTCGAAAGAGACTTCGTCGGAAGACTGTTTGAACTGAACTACGCGGATGCATTTATTTTCGCGATATTTACCTACCTTTTGCCATTGTATGTCCACCCAAAGTGCTCCGTACAAATATCATTCTGAATGCATTACTTCTGCCAAGTTAAAACCTCCCTCGAAAAGTCCGTCTCGTCCGCAGAGCTATTCGGAAAAATTCTTGGATACTGTATCGCCGGGATTCCCTAATCGATTTTTGGCTCGTACGTACACGGAGGACAATATTTCGCGGGCCGTGCACGCGGAGGAATAAAAAATTGAAATCGCGTAACACCATTCAATGCGTCCAATTCCATTGGAAATTAAATCCTTTAGCCACGTTCGAATTACATTCGATTCTTCGCGAACGAACACCGAACGTACACAATGATCGTTGATCGAGCAGATGCAGATGCGATGCAGGCTGCATAATGCAGTTTCACTTTATGAGAACGAAACGCGCCCTCGACGTGCCCCGGGGATGAATTTCACTCGCTGAAACGGCTGCGACCGATTCTGAGCTCTCGAATTTTTTGCAAATCGGTAATCCGTGAGTGCGTCGGCGAACGATCGAAATTAGAAAATTATTATCTGCCGTTTTTTTTCAGGATATTTTCAAATATTTCGCATGTCCCGTGCTTTTTACATTTTAAGTAAGGTTAGAATATTTTATATAATTTGTGGAAGTTCCAAACGTAATTCCATTAATTTGTTTTTCAATTATTTAAAAAGGATCTTATCTATTTCAAGCTTAATTGTTTTGGGTGACCAGAAATGTTAGGGCAATTTGATTAAGGAGGGTGCTGTGTACGTAACATTTAATTAACATTCGTTTCATTTGTTTCAAGTCGAAATTTTTACTGTGAAATTTGTACATGAAATGGAAGTAAATTGTTTATGAATTTTTCAATCCGGTCATTTTTCACGAAAACGTAATTGTTTTAACAAAAAAATGAAAATATAGAAAAATTAATTTCTACATAATTCGATCCAGCGTAGAAATTGCTATGAAAATACATGTATAAGGTGTCCAGAAAGAACGTATTTTCAACGAAGTATTTTCGGACACAGGTTTATACGAACATTTTTCATTCGATTGACATCAGTAATGCATACAGTAAAATTAGGGACACCGTGTATACTTTCAAAATTTGGTCTAACCCATGACTAGTACCGTAAATTCTCTCCAGGCTGTCCCTCGGTTCGTAAACAAAAGTGGCCAATTTAGAAAAAGGAAACACGCAGTTTCACTTTATGAGAACGAAACGCGCCCTCGACGTGCCCCGAGGATGAATTTCACTCGCTGAAACGGCTGCGACCGATTCTGAGCTCTCGAATTTTTTGCAAATCGGTAATCCGTGAGTGCGTCGGCGAACGATCGAAATTAGAAAATTATCGATTATTCTTACGGCATCCAATGCTGTCCGGCAATTAAACGATACAACGATTAGCTGGGGATCACGCGTAGCTTCGATGAAATTGCTTGATCCAGACCGTATTTTGCCGAAACTATTAATTTGTAGTTGCTCTTGCTTCTCGTTACGAAGTTGAAATATTTTAACAATTCCGCAACATCGCTGCGCGAACGCTTGTTAATTTTCCCGAAGCTCAACCACCAACTTTGTTTGAACTGTGTTCGTTGAAAAAACTACGGTTACGCGTCGGTAGACACGAGAAGCAAATGGCATTGTTAGATAAAATAAAAAGCGTTAAGCGCGCCGTGGACTTTGCGAATGTTGCGAATGAAATTCGATTAGAGCGGTATTTTATTCTGACGGAAGAGAGGGATAATGTTACTTTACAGACACTTTGTTAATCCGTTCGCGGAAGTCTCTCATATTTATGTGACCTAATTGCGAAGAAAATCGAAAATCCTGGATAAAATATTCAGAAGTAATTATCGCGGCGCCCAGTTTTCCGATGAAAACGATGAGGGCGAACCTGTAAGAAGCTTGTAACGGGTTTTATGGTAGATCGTTGTTTGCTTATACAAAAGCAACGCGCGTTAATTCATTAATAAGTGATTCAGTGATTCAGTGATCAGTGATTCAGTAATTTAGTGATTCAGTGATTCAATAATTCAGTAATTCAGAAATTCAATAATTCAATAATTCAATAATTCAATAATTCAATAATTCAATAATTCAGTAATTCAGTAATTCAGTAATTCAGTAATTCAGAAACTCAATAATTCAATAATTCAGTAATTCAGTAATTCAGTAATTCAGTAATTCAGTAATTCAGTAATTCAATAATTCAGTAATTCAGTAATTCAGTAATTCAGTAATTCAGTAATTCAGTAATTCAGTAATTTAGTAATTCAGTAATTCAGTAATTCAGTAATTCAGTAATTCAGAAATTCAGAAATTCAATAATTCAATAATTCAATAATTCAGTAGTTCAATAATTCAGTAATTCAGTAATTCAGTAATTCAGTAATTCAGTAATTCAATAATTCAATAATTCAATAATTCAATAATTCAATAATTCAATAATTCAATAATTCAATAATTCAGTAGTTCAATAATTCAGTAATTCAGTAATTCAGTAATTCAGTAATTCAATAATTCAATAATTCAGTAGTTCAATAATTCAGTAATTCAGTAATTCAATAATTCAGTAATTCAGTGATTCGGTAATTTATAAAGGACGGCTTCGCAAACTAAAATTAGTGGCGTTAAACTTTGATAGGTACAAGTTACATATCGTACATATGCGTTTAGGTTCCGAAAATTACAATGCAATGTCGTTGAACATAATTGTTTCAATTAGACTGTGCAGTATGCAACTTAATTCGTTCCCCGTGAAATTAAATTAAGCCGTCGTTCTAACTGGCAACCCATCCACGTACACAGCGTCGTGATCTATGTAAAGATATATGATAGAACATCGTCCATAAGCCGCTTACGTCAAATAACTATGCACTACGAGCATTATACGTCTCGCGCAGCACTCTTCCACGTCGATAATACATTAATTTCGAAACTCTGGTAAAATTGGATACTTAAATCCACTTTAAACAGTTTACTTCGATATGTTGCCATGATTTTAATATAATGTTCGAAAATAAATATTAGGAAATGTGATTGATGCTACAAGATAATTCGGCGACATCAAACTATAAAATATTATGTCGATTCTATAATGGAGATACCAAATTCGTTGCTCAAAAGGTTAACCAATTTTTCTATCATTTCATTGCTACTAAATAGAAGTGGTTTTTAGAAATTAGTATTGTTCTTTTTTTAAAAAATAAATAAAGTATTTTTACTTTATCGATTAAATAATGGGAACTCCGAAATCGCTGCCTCTAGATGGTAATACATTTTTTAATTAAATTCGTTGCTACTAAATAGAAATGTTTTTCAGAAAATAGTATATTAAACCTTAAAGTACTTCGTCAATTAAATAATGAGAAAATCAAATTCGTTGCCTCAAAAGGTTAATAGGTTTGTTAATTAAATTCATTGCTACTAAATAGAAATGGTTTTCAGAAAATAGTGTATTGAACTTTAAAATACTATGTCAATTAAGTAATGGGAACACCGAATTCGATGCCTCAAGATGGTAATAAATTTTTCAATTAAATTCATTGCTGCTAAATAGAAGTGGTTTTCAGAAAATAGTATATTGAACTTTAAAATATTGGGTTGGCAACCAAGTAGTTGCCGATTTGTTCAATGAAATAAACAATTTCTTTTTACTTGGAACGAAGTTTAATCTGTAATGTATTTTCCATTTTGTTCGATGACCTTTTGCCATCTCTCCGACAACTTGAAAATTCCACGCTCGTAGAAAGTCTGATCCTTTTCGGCCAAAAACTGAGTTCAGTGAGATTTTACAGCGTCATCGTCGTTAAAAGTTTTACCACGAAGGGAGTTGTCCAGGGATCGAAATAAGTGGTAATCCGATGGCGCGAGATCAGGGCTATATGGTGGGCGTAACATCAATTCCCAACCAATATCCGTCAATTTTTGCCGAGTGGACAAAGATATGTGCGGCCTAGCGTTGTCCTGCTGGAAAATGACACCTTTACGATCGACCAATTCTGGTCGCTTTTCCTTGACCGCTGCATTCAATTTGTCCAGTTGCTAACATTCACGGATAATAAAAAATAACATAATAATAATAATAATAATTTTATAATATAACATGTACGGATATCATAAAAATGGGAGTGAGAGACATCTATAACTGAAATCGGCAATTACTTAGTTGCCAACCCATACTTCTTCAATTAAATAACGGGGATACCGAATTCGATGCCTTAAAAGGTCAATAAATTGTTCCATTCGATTCATTGCTACTAAATAGACGTTATTTCCAAGAACTGTTACTTCGCTGAAAAAATTAATATCTCAACGTTAGACCATGGTTGATGGTAATAACGTCGACCGAGAGTCATCTCTGACGCAAAACATATTTTTAGTTAGCAGTATCCGTCACGCGCGACCGTAAAATATTCAGCTTCTCGCGGACGAAAATATTTTCCTCGAATATACATGCGCATCGAAATAAACGTTGAGTCTTCGAATTGGAACTTTTATCCATTAGAATCGCGGTGCTGAGATAGCAGAATTTCTCGGCTCGTTTCGAAATAGAGACAACCGCGAGAAGAATGTAGCCATAAGTTGCTGTTTCGGGCATTCATCGATGCCGTATCATTCCGAGTTAAAAAATATTTATGGCCGGCACTCGCCGCGGAAAATTATTGCTATTGGGTTTGTGTTCGCGTATCTGGCACGAAGTTATCAAGCATAAGTTAGCGCTACAGCCATTCCCTAGAATTTATGCTTCGCATTCAGACACCATCTGTCTGCAGGCACAATTTTGTAATCCACAGGGAAACGCGGTTGTCGAGTTTACTGCAGAACTGAATTATGCCTCTGTGTCACCTCATCGCCTGATCGATGATCTCCGCTCATGGTCTATCGCTTCTTCGGATGATTTTGATAGCGGCGACAACAGAAATTTATTCGCACGCTCCGCCGAGACGGCCATGCACGCGAAATAAGAAACGTACAACGAATTAATGGTTCGCATTATTCCAGAATATTTTTCATCCATTTTCTATGTATAGGCTGTCGGATCCTTTGCGCAACGTAGAAACACTTGGAAACTGCTTTTCTATAATAATTCTAACGATTCTTATCGATCGTTCAATTCTTTTAACATTAAGTTTTTCGGAGCATTAACCCTTTGCAGTCGAGCGGCGACTCCAAGGCGACGCTAAAAATTGTTATGTCACGTTTGAAAGTAATGTTAAAGTTATCAAATTTTGTTTATATTTATGAAACTCTTATTAGTGTAATTGTTGCACGAGTTACAAAATTCTATTTCGTATAAAATGGAAACACTACGGGTCAGAAAAGCTATTTTGGATTTCGAGTTCAAATGGCTCCGACTGCAAAGGATTAAAAGTAGTATTATTCCAACACAATATTTCTGATTTTTAATTAATTGTCGATAAACAGATACAATTTCCTATATCGACAATTAATTAAAAATCGGAAATATTGTGTTGGAATACTTTTGAAGCCGACTGTATACGCCGACAAATATAATTTCGTAAAAGCGTGTCGTGCAACAATAAACTCATTCGATTGTGTATTAGAAATAATAAAATATAGAAATATAAAGATACGATGTTTTATTAAGTTTTCGCTTAGATATCAGTAATAGCGTAAAAGCTACTTTGAGTCTATAATTAGTCAAGGTTAAGAGTTTTCTACTTTCGGTCTAAATTAATCTGCGCGTCCAATGGAACAAGTTTGTTGAATAAATCCCTCGTAAATGTATCTTTACAATTTCAATAAACGTTTCTTATTTTAAATGGCGCCTACTCGTTCCAGTCCGAAATGCATACAATTCGCGATCGAGCAATAACATAAAATAACTAACATATAAATAACTAATTCAAAAGAACACGCATGCAGCGGACTTCTTCTCTCCATTGAGCATTGTTGAATAAATTCCTCGCGAATGTATCTTTACAATTTCAATGAACGTTTCTTATTTTAAATGGCGCCTACTCGTTCCAGTCCGATATGCATACAATTCGCGATCGAGCAATAACGTAAATTAACCAACATATAAATAACTAATTTAAAAGAACACGCATACAGCGGACTTCTTCCCTCCATTGAGTATTTTAACGGAATGAAATGGAGCGAGGCGTTTCGAAAGTGGAAAAACTTCGCGTCCACTGGCCGCATTCCATTCCGTGCAATCAACGTTTGTTATAGACCTTTTACATCTGCAGTATACTAAAAACGCATATCCGATAAAGCATTTTTATCGGTAGGTGTCGTTGTTTGTTGATGGTCCGGGATTTTAAAGCTGCGCGCGCGCGACAATAAATCGCGATGTCTTTGTTGTTCGCGAAATAAAAACGATTCGCGGACCGGCAGTTATTAAAATAGAGAACGGTTTTTTTTCGGCCGGCGAAGCGAGACAACGGGGGAAAAGGCGATTAAATTCTAAACAGATTCGAAGCAGTTAATCCATTCTTTCGGGCGTAACACGTAGACACGGGCGGGCCGAATCAAGCGAATCTAATTGTCTGAAAATCCCTGATATTGTATCGAACCGGTATCATGCCAGATTGTAATCGAGCAAGCAAATTCCACCATAACTCTGTACACGTAATTCGGTTGCATCGCGGCTGTTTGCGAAATATGCAATCGTTTCTGCAAACAGATAATATCCTCGATCGGAACATCGGCCGGGCCCGGGTAATGCACGGATCCCGAATAGATAAATTGATACCTTGATGAATATTGTACCGTTTTGAAATTCGACGAGGTCCCGGGCTATCGCGTCTAACACGATTATGTTCTACTGTGTCGCTCATATTTCGAAACTGTTCATAGATCTGCGGATACCCTGTGGTATTAATTATAGATAGTTAATGCCATATACCTGGTGTCCCAAAAATGTCTCGCAATCCGGAAATGGCGGGTTCCTCGGATCATTTGAAGCAACTTCTTCCTTTACAAAAATGTTCTCCGAGGCGCCGTTAACGAGTTATTAACGAAAAACAGTGACCAATGAGAGGCGAGCTCGGCTGGCGCTAGGCGGCCGAGCCAACGGCGCCGGCGGTCGAGCGGTCGAATCCCAGTTCCGCTGATTGACTCGGTCGCCTCGCGCCAGCCGAGCTCGCCTCTCATTGGTCACTGTTTTTCATTAATAACTCGTTAAGGGTGCCTCGGAGAACATTTTTGTAAAGGAAAAAGTTGCTTCGAATGACCTGAGGAACCCGCCACTTTCGGATTGCGAGACATTTTTGGGACACCCTGTATAGTTAATACTACCATAGACACAAATTTCTCTATTTTCTTGGTTCCTCGCATTCGTTCGACCTTTCTTTAATTTTCGTCTAATTATTTTACAATCATTTTCATTCGCTTCGTTCGTTCGTTGAACTTCTCTATAAATCTTGCTATTCGACTAGCTTTCATTTAGGTTCAAATATTTATTTTTGACAGTTTTTCTGATTTGTTTACCGTGTACGATTTATTTAATATTGTACTGATTTTGGATAATATTTTTAAATTACGCGATCACTTGCTTTTTAAGCGACATGTATTGTTGGATCCACGTTTCCCTTGGTACTCGATCCAAGAAAGTCTGATATTATTAAATGTTATCGATATATGTGTCAGTGGAGTGCGTGGATTTAGTAAGAAGTCCAGTGATAGGGCGCATTCGCGACGGCGGAATCGATGTGATATCGGAGTCTCATTAAGGTCGATTAGGACTTGTTTTACTCGTAAACCGGCATAATTCGTCCAATGAAATCCCGTACATTTTTCATTGCACGGTTCAGACGGCAGTTCGATATCTTTCCACCGATTGAGCACAAAACTCCCGAGATTAAGTGGAACCCTTTACCGTTTCCTACGGTTTTTTCCGTGAAAGAAAGGGGTGGAGGAGCTGGCTGACGATAAAGATGAAAAATGCATAGAAATGGCTGACGAGCAATATCAGCTAAAAACCAATATCTAGTCGACGTTGCGGCCCGTGTTACTTTTGACCCGGGAAACGCGTTATTTTATTGACGTTACGTATGATAGTTCGTCTTCGTCACATCGAATCGCGTCATATAGTAGATTACAAGAATATTTCATTGTCTCTGTGCTTCGAAGATGTATCAAATCGAAATGGCGTTAACATAATTATCGATATTTACCGATATTCGTCGATATTTACCGATATTTACTGATATTTACCTATTTTACGTTGATTTTACTAAATACTGATTTTATCTTGACTAACCAAATATTCCTCTAATAATTAAATTACATTTGATTTTATATATCTACTGTACTATTGCATAGTACATTATTATTATTATTATTATTATATTATATTATATTATATTATTATATTATATTTTGTTATTATATTATTATACTATATTATTATATTATTATATCATATTATTATATTATATTATTATATTATGTTATTACATTATTGTATAGTACAGTAAATTCCCCCTAATTCGCGCTCAGATTGTGCACAAAAATGAACAATTTGGGAAAAGGAGATACGATTATTCAAGCCTTGCGGCCCGCTTTTTATAATTGTTGATAATCGGTGGCTATAAAAACGAGCCGCAAGATTATCGAACAATCGTATCTTCACTTCCCAAATTGTCCATTTTTATGCACAATCTGATCGCGAATTAGGTAGAATTAGTAATTGTAATAATTTTCTGTAAACTTCCAGTTGAGAAACGTGTCGGTGAAATTTATCTTCCGCGCTTCTGCATTCAGGAGGATCCATAAATTGAAATCTGCGCGTACGGTAATTGATTTAGTCAGGTTGTAATATAACTGTGTAATTGTTTAAGCGACGGAACGCGACTTTGTCTCAGTCGCGCGGACATTTAATTATTGGACGAATAAACCAAGAGTATATCAACGTCGGATCTCATCAAGAAGATTAATACCACGGTAAACGTCGAAATAGGTACACGCATTCCTGAAAGTTATGGGAACATTATTCTTCGGCCGGGCTACGATAAGCCGACATATTTATTGATTTGTCGGATTCGTCAACGCCAGAACGGCCGTGGCCGTGCGTCGACGAGAAGACGAATGGGCCCTGACTGGTTATTGATGAAAAATTAGCGGTGCATGAGTTCTTCACATTTTCGACATTTAATTCGATTGACAAAACGTCGTATTTCACGCGTGCGAGAGCCTCATTTTTCCTGAACTTTCCGATCGAAATCTTTCGCTTCGTTCGTAAAGCGTCGTTCTATTCCTTTCCATCCGTCCGTCTTTCGAGCTACGTTCTCACCTGAAATACTTTCGACCTCTTTAACCCTTTCGCTCCGAACGACGGATATATCCGTCATCCATATAAACACTCGCGGAGCCGAACGCCGGATATATCCGACATCCACATGATCGCCCTCTGGGGACCAACGCCGGATATATCCGACATGCTGGTAAAATCGCGACCTAATTTTTGGACTGCACCGCCTCTTGTTACTATTGTGTGAATCTTTTGGCGAAACAAACAAACGACAGTCCGAAATAAACGACACACCATTCAAGTTATATTTGTTCTACCTGCATTTCCCATTATTATTGTGTTACATGTCATAAAGGGATAGAAAATCGAAAGTACTAACTTTAGGACTAATTATTATGTATTATGTTTTGTATTATGACTATTATGTTTTATTTTATTACTGTATGTTATATATTATTTCTTCACTTTTTCCATTGTTAATGAAACTTTTTTTACCTATTAAATAACTTTATACCTTATGCAGAAATTATAACTATATTGTTTTAAAGAAAAATCCCTTTTCTTCCCAAATACACTATCCACGCGCAATGTGCACAATTTCGGCGGGAGGTTCCGTTCAGGAGGGGCGCTACGGCGGACTGAACCGCCGTAGCGAAAGGGTTAATTGTACGGTTAAACTATTATTGCGACAACGAAGACGCGTTCCATTCAAACGTTTTTTCTAGTCGATCTTTCGAAATCAGCGTTTCGAAACGAAGAGACAAATTCGTGCTGCGCCGACAATCCGAAGCAAAATGTTTTTAGACAATTTTTGGAAAAGTTTTTAGAAAGAAGTTAATGTACTTCCTTCTTTATTCGAGCACGCTATTTCAGAGTGCATATAATGACAGCATTTATAGTCATATTTTAGCGGGTAAAAATCCCGTAAAATGACAGAGTAACAGTCACTCTTTCAGAAGTTTTCTTAACTCCGTCGAAAAAGAAGCTGTCGCTCGTACATTTTACGAGACTTTGCTGCAGAGAAATTCCAACAGCTGGAACAATTTCTGCACTCTTGAATGAGGTATTAATTGAGAATAATACTCCGCTGATTTTTGCAGTAAAATATTCCAAAAATCACATCTTTCTCGAGTCGCGATTCCTCGAGTTCGAAAGATTGGAGACCGATATGAATTGGAAAACTAGTCGTCAGACTGACAGATAGTAAAAATAAAGGGAGTTACTAATTTTTGTCAACCGAATAAACGTAAATTAAAAAATTAATGACCGCCTTTGTTCTTACTCCCCGCCACTTTGACGACTATTTAGCTGATTCGCATCGATCTCCAATTTTTCCAACTCGAGAAATCACGTCTTGAGAAAAATGCGATTTTTGAAACATTTTTCTGAAAAAAATCAGCGGAGTATTGTTCTCAATTAATACCTCATTTAATAGTACAGATATTGTTCCGGTTTTAGGAATTTCTCTGCAGCAAAATCCAGTAAAATGTACGAGTTAGGAAAACAACTTCTGGGAAAGTGATTGCTATTCCGTCATTTCGCGGGATTTCTACCCGCTTCTATATATTATTCGTTCAACAACGCTGGTTAAAAATCTTGTTGTCACTTTTTCAAACTGATATAAAACAGCTGCTTTCAGCGGCCCCTAAATCTGGCGTTAAGAATACAATAAAGCACCGATCGACCAGCGCGATTACGATAATCGCCCGTTGCAGGGCAGTGCAGTGACGAATGTAGCGCAATAAGTCCACGTAATTCTAGTCGGCGGGCTCGCCGATCGTTCCAGTTCGATAAGTACTCGAAGGAGTTCGTTGTTCGGGGACGTAACTAATGAAAGCTGGAAGCTTGGCCTTCCGGACACTTTCCCGTTCGAGTAGACGTAAGAAGTCGAAAGCGGGAAGATGCTGGAAGTAATGCCGCGACGGTATACGGAGCAAGAAGCTGCGCCCGGAGGATCGGGCTTGGCAAGAATCCAGTTTGCACCCCATGAAACGTTTCGCCGTTGTCTGCTATAATTCATAATCAATAAACTAGCCCTCGGCTGGTTTATGGACCCCGTGGACCGGTGTGTTGGACCACGATGTCCCCGAGAAAAATGGCATGATCTTGCAAGATCTTTGAAACTTTGCCGAAGAAACTCCGCGTAGACCCAAAAATTTATACACCTCTCGTCTCGACCTCATTTCGTTAATCATATATTATAATCGATCATAATTTGCACGATTTTTATCTTCACAATACCCAAAATCTTTCGGAATCGTTTTCCGTGATTTTTAATAACGATTTTTAGTTCGTAGATTTTCGTGCATTTTTTCATTGTGATTGCGATTCTATATTTGTATTATAATACAGAGTGTCCCAAAAATGTCTCGCAATCCGCAAATGGGAGATTCCTCAGATCATTTGAAGTGACTTTTTCCTTAGCGAAAATGCAATCCGCGGCTTCGTTTGCGAGTTATTAACGAAAAACGCTGACCAATGAGAGGCGAGCTCCGCAGGCGAATTGCGGCCGAGCCAAGCAGCTCGTTTGTTTATTGGCTCGGCCGCCTCGCGCCAGCCGAGCTCGCCTCTCATTGGTTGGTGTTTTTCCTGAATAACTTGTTAACGATGCGTCGAAGAAAATTTTTGTAAAGGAAAAAGTTTCTTGGAATGATTTCAGGAATCCCTCATTTCCCAGAAATACCATAATTTTGGGATACCCTGCATATTGTTGTATAGGCGCTAGGCGACCGAGCCAATGAGCGGAACCGAGCTCAGTATCTCATTGGTCACTGTTTTTCGTTAATAACTCGTAAACAAAGCCGTGGATTGCATTTTCGCCAGGGAAAAAAACACCGCGTATATTTATACTTTTTAACTTACTTTTTAATTTTTTATATATACTTTTTAATTTACTATCGTCTCAGCTTTTTGGGACCGTCTCTATGCATTTATGGTGTACGCAGACGCAAGCAAACGAAATCAATAGAAACTAATACTTTATTCATTTTGCAGTAAGAAATTGTTTGATTAACGAAGGACATTGCCTCCAGTGATTGCAAGACGCGATCTAATTCGAATTAGCTGATCAATCGAATGCTTTTATCGCATCTGCGTTCATAATATAATATGCTACTTTCATAAAATGTCAACGTATATGAAAAAACTGTAGCGCGTGAGAAAAATCGGTGCAAAACGTTTATTCATGCTTGAAAATTTTCTTTTCTTTCTTATGGAAATCTATCGGCCAGAAGTGCTGCCGCAGGCCAGATACGGTTCCTCGTCCCTTCTACGGCGGCAGATGCATCTTCACGCATGTCTGTCACGCGTCGTCTAATAAGAAGCGACACGGTAAGATCGTGTTTCTTGTTTCTACTTCAGAAAGAGGATCCAGGTCTAATGACGGAGTGTTTTCGAGCGGTATGAAATTTCTTTGAAAAATGAGGAAATGAAACAGGAAGCCCCCGTGTCGCGAAGCTTGAAATAAAATCAACGTTCATTTCAATCTAGCGCCTTAGAAATGTTCATCAACTCTTCGTCGTTCTATAAAAGCAGCTCGAAATTACTTGCTTTAACCGCGACAGTAAATTATTGTCCGCGCGTAGGGATTCGTTGCTCGCTGCGAAGAGAAAACACAGATAAAGTTGAAGAAAGATCGAACATTGTGAACGTCTCCCATCGAAAACTTTTATTCAAGTTGTTTCGATAGCGCGATCTGTCCCATTTGGCAATTCCTAATCAGTACTGTTCCTCTCATTCTCGTTGTTCTGTAAAAGCAGCTCGAATTTACTTGCTTCAACCGCGACAGTAAATTATTGTCCGCGCTTAGGGATTCGTTGCTCGCTGCGAAGAGAAAACACAGATAAAGTTGAAGAAAGATCGAACATTGTGAACGTCTCCCATCGAAAACATTTATTCAAGTTGTTTCGATAGCGCGATCTGTCCCATTTGGCAATTCCTAATCAGTACTGTTCCTCTCATTCTCGTTGTTCTGTAAAAGCAGCTCGAATTTACTTGCTTCAACCGCGACAGTAAATTATTGTCCGCGCTTAGGGATTCGTTGCTCGCTGCGAAGAGAAAACACAGACAAAGTTGAAGAAATATCGAACGTTGTGAACGTCTCCCATCGAAAACTTTTGTTCAAGTTGTTTCGATAGCGCGATCTGTCTCATTTGGCAATTCCTAATCAGTACTGGTCCTCTCATTCTCGTCGTACTGTAAGAGCAGTTCGAAATTATTTGCTTTAACCGCGACAGTAAATTATTGTCCGCGCTTAGGGATTCGTTGCTCGCTGCGAAGAGAAAACACAGATAAAGTTGAAGAAAGATCGAACATTGTGAACGTCTCCCATTAAAAACTTTTGTTCAAGTTGTTTCGATAGCGCGATCTGTCTCATTTGGCAATTCCTAATCAGCACTGGCCCTCTCATTCTCGACGTTCCGGTAACTAGTTCTGATAAGTTCGTTGTCGCTGCGCAGAGCGTGGTTTAACCGCGCCGTTGATTCGCCGTTTGTACGGTTGCTTTCATCGTCCGCTGCAAATGCAATATTCGTGCGAGCAATTAATAGCAGATTCCACGTTAACGAGATCCTTGGTGACCAGCTACCACGGTTCGGAACTGATCGAGTCATACTCCGATATACTGTTTTCAATTCGTGCCGATATTGATGAAAATTGCTCGTCCATCTAAGACCATCAATTCGTTACTAATTATCACATTGGATTGCTCAATACATTAATCATTTATGTTAAATTTAGGGTACGAATTCAATGATTTACAGCTGCGGAGAAGCAACATTGACAAGAACTAGAGATATTTACTATTCTTTGCTGAAACGGTTGTTACTCTTTATTGACTGTAAAAATGCGAAGCAGTAATTTTTCTATTATCTACGACATATTATTATTTATTTATTTATTTATTTATTTATTTACGGGCTATTAGACCCTCTTGAATCGTACAAATGAAATTCACGCAAACTCCGGACCGAAATAAACGTTACAAAGATCAAAATTTCACGACAGACGTATGAAATTCATGCACCAACAAATTAGTAAAATATGATTCGACAAACCATCCGGATACATTAAATTATTATTTGACTATTCGGTTACTGATAAATAATTTTGCACACGTTTCATCGATCGACACGAATATATTATAAATTAACGTATCCATGGGTACCATAAAAACTAGATATAACTAAAACATAATTAATTAATTGTAAATATAATGAAACGATAAATAAAATTACAAACGGTCCTGCGAGCGTGGCCAATTGTTATTTTTTTCGAAGACGGTCAGCCATTCGCGAGCGTAAACAGAATATTTTAAAGGAAGCTCCGTTGAAAACCGTTCGCGTAAGCGCTTATTAAATTCACATCGCGCCGCCGCTAATAGCTGTTACAGCAGGAAAAATATCAAAGAATTCTCAGCACTTACGTGCACACGCCTGCGATCTGCATCATTAATCTCGCCAGAATTTCCTTATTATTCTGGAAAAGGTTTTGCGAGCACGTACGTCAAGCAAGACTATAGCTTGCGCCTGGTACCCCGGTCTACTTAGTCGGTTTAGCTCAATATTATCTTATATATGGTAATCCGTCTCTCTCTCTCTCTCTCTCTCTCTCTCTCTCTCTCTCTCTCTCTCTCTCTTTGTAATACGGTTTCGTAACCTACGGTAATCCTTTCGCGAAAGCCGTCGATATCGAGGCTACCGCGTAACCGCTCATAATTCTCGGAGCATCGAGCGATCGATCTTTACGATGCTCCTCCGTTTTTCGACGATTACCAGCCCCGACTTTGAAAAATTGAATCCCCCCGCCCCAGCCGCGGCCCCGCGCACGCGGTACGTCGTCAGCATGAATATCAAAACGAATGGAAATGTCAGGGTAAAGTGTGGGCGCTCGAAAATATTTTGTCAATGCTGCGAAGGTTTCAGCAAATTCGGTCCATTTATTTTTTTTTCCATCTTCGTCCTACGCTCGCTCTCGCGCTGATTTACGAGCCGCCCGATCGCATACATTACTCTCCGGCTCGCATAAATCCTTATTAATAATTGAAAATATGTATCCGAAGAATTTATGGTGGCTTAACTATCGAACGTTCTGTCCCGGTCCTGTCGTCGCCCGCGCCGGCAACCGGGCCACGGTGAAAACACGGGTCAATTATTGCGTTCCGCGTGGCAATCGGAACGCGGATGTTTATGCGAACCGGCGTTTCTCTGTAAAACGTTTTGAAAAATAATTTACTGGACAAGTTTCCGGCTTGTTGAGAACGCGGGTCGATCGGAACGGTGAACTTTGTCGTCGATTTCGTTGGAACGCAAGAGTGAAAACGCGCGAGGGAACTCTATTTATTTTCAACCCTTTGCACTCGAAGCCATTTTAACTGTAAATCTAAATGGATTTTTCTGACTTACGGTATTTCCATTTTATGTGACATTCTATGCGTCTGTAATTGAGTCTTGCGGTGACTCGTAATAACAGTTACAAATTTAACAATTTTTTAAAATCTGCACTTTGTTAATGTAAAAATTATCTTGGAACGTGATACAACAATTTTAGTGGTGTTTAGGGGTCACCATTCGAGTGCAAAGGGTTAATATAACGTTTGATATGCGACGAGTATACTCGTCAGACACAGCTAACTGGTTAAGCGACTGGGGCAAAGGTCCCAATTACCGAGGTTGCCCGGAATAACCGTCGATTTCTGACTTATAGTATTTCCATTTTATGTGACAAAGTGCATTCCATGCGTATGCAATTGAGTCTTGCGGTGACTCGTAACAACAGTTACAATTTTAACAATTTTTCAAAATCTAAACTCTGTTAATGTAAAAATTATCTTGGAGCGTGATACAACAATTTTAGTGGTGCTTCAGAGTCACCACTCGAGTGCAAAGGGTTAATATAACGTTTGATATGCGACGAGTATACTCGTCGTGCACAGCTAACTGGTTAAGCGACTGGGGCAAGGGTCCCAATTACCGAGGTTGTCCGGAATAATCGTCGATTTCAACGATGATCGCAATTTAAAACTACCGATTGTCAACGATCATAAGAACGAGGTTCAATGCTCGAACCATCGCATCTCCTCTCCCAAATTCTCCACTTTGTTTACAAATTGACGGGAACTTGCGAAGAATATACTGCGCCTACCACGCGCCTTGTAGCTCCGCGGTTTTTCTTATCCGACTCACACCAAAACAAACCATTTTGCGTCGTCTGTCGAGAATTCGCGTCGCGCGTCGCATCTTACGCTCGACCGACTCCGTCGACCCTTGTATCATCGACGTAGCAACAAAATTACATAGCTAGTTTACCAGCCCCGGGAAAATTCGCAGCAACCAGAAATATGGGGCATTTCCAGGAGAAATTACCGATTTCAACGACGATCGCAATAATGTGACAAAGAATTATAAACGATAACATTTTAATATAACGTTTGATACGCGACGAGTATACTCGTCGAACGCAGCTAACTGATTAAGCGACTAGGGTAAGGGTCCCAATTACCAAGGTTGCCCGGAATAACCGTCGATTTCTGACTTATAGTATTTCCATTTGATATGACAAAATGCATTTTATGCACATGAAATTGTCTCTTGGGACTCGCACAACAGTTACACTCTTAACAATTTTGTAAAGTCTAAACTTTGTTAATGTAAAAATGATCTCGGAACGTGATACAACAATTTTAGTGGTGTTTCAGAGTCACCACTCGAGTGCAAAGGGTTAATATAACGTTTGATATGCGACGAGTATACTCGTCGTGCACAGCTAACTGATTAAGCGACTGGGGCAAGGGTCCCAATTACCGAGGTTGCCCGGAATAATCGTCGATTTCTAACTTATAGTATTTCCATTTGATATGACAAAATGCATTTTATGCATGCGAAATTGAGTCTCGTGATAACTCATACAACTTGTACAACTTATAACAATTTTTTAAACCTAAACTCTGTTCATACCAAAATTATATTAAATATTATACATTATATATATTTATTATATTTCATTCATTATAATATTATACATTATATATTATTAACATACAACAAATTTTAGTGGTGCCTCAAAGTCACCACTCGAGTGCAAAGTGTTAAGAAGTGAAACATATGGTAAATTACATACATGTATAATTACGATCTGAATAATCTTGAATGAACGATATCGATGACACGTCATTCTGACGGGTTCCGTGAATCTAGCGTTGAAAGAGGAACAGTGCACACAGTATTTTATTCGGTCGATTAAACTGCCTGCATCGGATCTGTATAAATGAAAATAAATGTTATAAGCGTATCGATCCTTTCGGTTCTAACCATAATTTTTAGCTTCGCATTAAACGTTATATCGCCTACGACAGCTAAGTTTATGTATCAAGGGGTTTATAGCCGTTAATAAATAAACGAAATAAATGAAAATGAATTTACAAGTACCAGTATATTATTTTTGATCTACCGATCTCGTTCATATAAAGAAGCAACACATTATTTTTGCGTAACTTTTGGCGAACAATTTTTATTTTCCGCAAGAAATCGTCTCGCCTTTTTTACGACAAAGTTCCGTTATTAATTCGCAGGAACCGACATCGAACAATTTATTGTTCGACCGAATAGATTCATCCGCGCGGCATTCAATGCCACAGGGTTCACTTTTTAAGCGGAGCAGACGTTCTTCCAGGCTTCGAATCTAACTCCTTAACGCGCCGTCCCCGTTCGTCGAGCATTCGACAAGTTTTTTTTTCTCCTGTAATTGGTTCCGCTGAAAGAAAGGAAAGTCTTTTGAGAAGGCAACCTCGCGGAAGTCTCATCGAGCCAACCGTTTCGGTTCGGAAAGCTCCCTGATACGATGCGAATAATTGTGCGAACGAAGGGAGGGGCGAAAAAAATGATGAAAAAACGTAAACGCGCGCGATAAAAAGAATATTTCAGAAAAGTTCGTCCCGCGTTTCGTCGCCGCGGTTCCCGAAACTCGTGTCAAATTCATAATTGCCGGATTACCGCGATACGGTAACCACAGAGTGTTCACACTCGAAGCCGAGGTCGAATTGCTTTTGTACGTTTCAAGTTGAAATGTTTTCGACACGCGCGCGCGCGCTCCTGTCCGTGATTTCGTGCGTCTCTGTTTGTGTGCCCCTTGCCAACAGTGTCATCTCTGTTTATCTGTATCTCTCGAATGCAGTGGTTTCAGCAAACAGCGGGACGTAATTCGCCAATTTTGTGTGAGCATACGCGTTTCTGGGAACTCGATGGTACGTCGTAGTCGCGTTGTTCGTGTATTTAAACGTCTTGGTTCAGCTTCTGATGCGATTCGAATGAATCCAAGCGGAGGGCAACTCCGTACAGTTTCGGAGTTCATCCCCCTTCAAAATGTTTGCTCCTACCCCACCTTTGTACAGAGCTCGGCGCACATACCAACGAACCGGTATCGTCGCTTTTCGCAATCGTAGCAGCTCCGATCTGCAAATGTTAATGAATTAATCGTCAAAATCGACAGAATTGGTTCAGCATGTTCAATACACTTGCAATATTCTTTTATATCATTAACTTTGATTTCTATTTTTCTTTTTACTTTTACTTTTATACTTTTATTATTACTTTTATTTTTACTTTTATTGTTATTTCTATTTTTATTAATACTTTTATTCCTACTTTCATATTTACTTCTATATTTACTTCTATTTTTACTTTTATTTTTATTTCTACTTTTATATTTACTTCTATATTTACTTCTATTTTTACTTTTATTTTTACTTTCATTTTTATTTCTATTTTTATTAATACTTTTATCTCTACTTTTATATTTACTTCTATATTTACTTCTATTTTTACTTCTATTTTTACTTTCATTTTTATTTCTATTTTTATTAATACTTTTATCTCTACTTTTATATTTACTTCTATATTTACTTCTGTTTTTACTTTTATTTTTACTTTTATTTTCAATTTTATTTTTACTATTATATTTACTTTTAATTTACTTCTATTTTTACTTTCATTTATACTTTTACATGTACTTTTAATTTACTTCCATTTGTACTATTATTTTCACTTTTATTATCACTTCTATTTTGGTCTTTACTTTACATTTCCGATACAAAAATAAACGAGACCTACAAAATATTTTGTTCGTATAAGTAAGGTTAGAAAAATGCAGAATGCACGTTTCAGATGTTTCCCCCGTTAAAATGATTGTATTTGGTACATTTGTTTCCAGGCACTTATAATTATTCCACTTTTTTCCGATACAAGTGGCGTACCATCTATCAGGTTGTCTCATAAATAATGCGAATTTCTTCTCATATTTCTCGAACATAATCACGACCATTAATCTCCGTATATCATTCTACAGGCTGTAGAAAATGGGGGAACATCCATAGAACACTAATGGTTATGTTCTCGTACAACATCTTCCAACAATCTCGAAGGGATTTCGCAAGAGTTATGAACTATCTTGATACATTACGCGATGTAAATTACTCGTGTCGATGTGTAGCGACAATAACTGGGTTGCGCAAGTACTTACAAATATTTGTAGTTTATGCATACTATCATCATCATAAACAATTCAATAATTTACGAAACAATTAAAAACTATCAATTTCCATGCAGAATAAATAGAATAAATAATAGAATAAATAATAGAACAAATAATAGAATAAATAATAGAATAAATAATAGAATAAATAATAGAATAAATAATAGAATAAATAATAGAATAAATAATAGAATAAATAGTAGAATAAATAATAGAATAAATAATAGAATAAATAATAGAACAAATAATAGAATAAATAATAAAACAAATAATAGAACAAATAATAGAACAAATAATAGAATAAATAATAGAATAAATAGAATAAAATCCCAAGTAACAGATTTCGATTAAATTGCAACGTTTCCGACAACAAAATGACGCAGACGTTAATTACAAAAAACTGGGACTCTCGAAAAATGATTTCGTTAACGAAAACGTTCGAATATTGGTTGATAGATCGTTGCATCGTTGAAGCAGCTCCGTTGTATCTCTGTCGAAGACCGCAGCGACAGCATTTTCCGCGACGAGGGAAGTTGGGAATTCAAAAACACGGTGCAGTTTATCAATCGAGCGATAAAAGAAGATCGAACGACTCGCGTCGAGGATCGTCATCGATCACTTTGCCCAGATAGCCGAGTGCCTCGTCCCCAAAAGACGCTAAACGCTTTCACGTGTCCCAATTTCCGAAGTCGCTCGGTCGTGCATGTAACACACCGTGCCGGAGCGGAGTAGCAGCCAATTTGTTTTGGATATTTTCGGTCGTTCTAGGGAACGGACAGATGGTTTAATTGTCGGCCGAGCCACGGGACATCTATTTTCTGCGTCTTTCGGCTGCTCGACGAAACCGGCTACACTTTTTCCGACAACGTGCAGGAAGTACAGCCGTTATTGGAGCATCGGCTTCGTTCGCCGCGGTACGAAAACCGACGCCGATCTAAATATATGAGCCGTTTATTTTGAAAGTGGCATAAGTCACTTTGTTTTTAAGTCGATATATTAGGTCTACCGGAAAGTTCTGTCCGATAGTGTCACTTCAAGTTTCAATCCATATGCACATGTTGATTTGAGACATATGTGACTATCTCTCTTTATCGTTGCATTTACACACATGTACTCTCCTAAATAAACTGAAACAAAGATGTATCATTTCATTATTAAGCGAGACGCGATCGTGAAAACATGGCTACCGATGATAATGCCAGACCACATGCTGCTTTGGCGACTCTTCAGAAAATCGCAGAGCTAGGCTGGGAAATTCTGTCGCATCCACCATACTCTCCGGACCTAGCACCCTCCGATTTTCACTTGTTTCTCTCTTTGCAAAACTTTTTACAGGAACAAAAATTCAAAACTGAAGCTGACGTCAACCAAGCACTAGTCGAGTTCTTCGCCTCTAAAAATAAATCATTTTTTAAAAATGGCATTTACAAGTTGCCATCACGCTGGCAAGAAGACATAAGTAACGATGGAAAGTATATTCTACAATAAATATTATTTAATGTATGAAAATTGTGTTATATTTCAATTCAAAAACGGACAGAACTTTCCGGTAGACTTAATATTTATGGGTTTGCGTTTTAACACGTTTAAAAATATGGATGCTAACTTTCAAGAAGATTTATTTGTATTTGTTATCTCAGGATACTGATATTTTTCTCAGAATAAATAATTTCGTATAAACGTTAAAAAATCACCACTTTTCATTACGGTAAAGTGACTTATGCTATTTTCAAAGTAAACGGCTCATATGGGGTTGCCCGACGCCGTGACACACCATTTCTCCGTCGAAATCGTAAAGCGATGAAATTAAGATAAAAATCCAACGACACGTCGCAACCGAAAACAGAATTATTTCGATAAAGCTCCAAGCTTCCAAGGTGAAAGTTCGTGCAACGCTTTTTCGTCGCTATTTTTATCAAATTCTACAATATTTCAGCTTTATTTTGAAAATGATTTCATCGCTCTATCTTGATTCTGTCGAAAGTTCTACGATAATAATAAAATCTTAATAACTGAATTATCGTTTATTCTGCAAATATTGAAAAATGAAGAAACTATACAAGAGAAATATTTCTGTATTATTCCTTCACAATGTACGCTATGTTTTAGCACTTATTTACACGTTTTCAGTCGTTTTTGTGAGATCGCCGGCATTCTTATGGAATCGTTCTTTTGGATCGACGGTGCACAAAATTATTTTAGAAAACAAAATTATTCTAGTTTCTATAGATTGGTTGATTATATAACTTATTTCAATCATTGTTGTATCATTAACGAGGAATTCTTCTTTCTAGATTACGTTGAAACTGAAGAATCAACCCGCTAAGAGTCACGAAATTCGTGCTCGCGGAAGTTCATGCTCGGTTCCCTGAGATTTAAAATATTATTATGTATGAACAAGTGCCCGATGACATCCACTTAGGGAAACTCCAATTAGTAGAATGAAAAACTCCTATTACAATAAACGAGCCGCTTATGTCGCGCTTGTTCGCCGTTGGATTCGCATAAATGAAGTTCTACCGTGTTTTAAATTACTTAAGAATCTTCTTATGAATCTGCAGAGGGTCGGCGCGAACTTTTACAAGCTTTGCATAACGCTGGTTACGCTTCTACGAGGCGAAATAATTTTTAATTAAACGCGAACAGAAAATGTTTGTCGAATCCGTCATCGGATTTGTTCGCCGAGCGAGAATAGAATTGTCGACGTACAATTGGAGCACCGCGCGATTCTCATCGCGAAAGTGTTAATTATAATTGCGCACGGTCTCGTGGCTGGAAACAAACGTGTCGCTGCCGACGCGTGGATGAAGTTTTATTGCTTTCAGCAATATATTCTCTTTGTTTTATAAATACGTCGAGCTTACGCGCGAGAGCGCGCTCGGGCGCCCCGAACGTCGACTTTTTAACAGGGACTTATTTAATTTTGAACCGCTTACGCGCTAGTTTAACTCTCGCACAATGGTCCCTGCTGGTCTTACTATAATACTCCGTTATGAACCGTTAAGAAAAAGGGACCTTTTTTTCGTCCTTTGCATCGTATGTTCGCTCATTGTCAAGTTATTACAAAAAGAAATGTTTTTTATAGAAGGCAAATTGAGATTTCGATATCATACATCTTTTTCCTGTTTCCGCCGAATAAACCATTCGATTCAAAGCATTAATATTATTAATATATACAAAGCATTAATAATTTTAATATATAAGCATTAAAGAAAGAAAGAAAAAAAGAAAGAAATGAAGAAATAAAGAAATAAAGAAATGAAGAAATAAAGAAATAAAGAAATGAAGAAATAAAGAAATAAAGAAATAGAGAAATATAGAGAAATATAGAGAAATATAGAGAAATATAGAGAAATATAGAGAAATATAGAGAAATATAGAGAAATATAGAGAAATATAGAGAAATATAGAGAAATATAGAGAAATATAGAGAAATATAGAGAAATTGAGAAATAGAGAAATAGGGAAATAGAGAAATAGAGAAATAGAGAAATAGAGAAATAGAGAAATAGAGAAATAGAGAAATAGAGAAATAGAGAAATAGAGAAATAGAGAAATAGAGAAATAGAGAAATAGAGAAATAGAGAAATAGAGAAATAGAGAAATAGAGAAATAGAGAAATAGAGAAATAAAGAAATAAAAAAATAAAGAAATAAAGACAAAAAATAAAGAAATAAATCTGCGAAAATATCCACTGTTTCATGCTTCGTCGACTCGTTCTCGTCACAAATGCATAAACCAAGCCCGACTGCGATAAACTCGATAGCAACGCACTCGGCAAACTTCCCCCGTCGCCTCGATTTTATTCGTCGACAAATTATTCGTCGGCCACGTATGAACGTCTCCCGTCGCTTGCAGGTTCATTCGACTCAAATTTGATTCGCCGTTCCGTCGGAACGACCGATCCGATCGCTCGAGTTGTCAAACGGGTCACAAAAGAATCATTGCGGCCGGGTCGTCGAGAGCGAGAGGCCGATCCACCCGGCTTCCGATCTGTCAGCGGCGATCCAGATCCAACGGAGAACCCCGTCCGTCTTTTCGGCCGACGTCCGCCCCTTTCGAGGTTCCTCGGTTTCACATGCCACACTCGTCGCTCCCCGTCTGCCCTCTTAATTGCACTTAGCTCGAGTCGCTGTATAGTCTTACGAAAGCCTATAAATCTCGGCGGTCCGAGGCCGGTGGGTCACTTCCACGGTCAACCGGCGCTCGCTCGGCCGAGCTGGCTCTCCACGATGTTTCTGGGACGGTGCGTGGAACGCATAAATACACCCGGGAACACCCGCATCCTGCGACACGATGTGTACTCTGTACACAGTGTCATCGTGATGCACGAGTGTCGGCTGTAGGGTGCTACCAGCTCGCCTCGTTGCGTGCACGCAGCTTAACGCTTTGGAACAACGCGAACGGAACAACCCGGCGACGACGCGCGGAATCGAGTCCCATTCTCGTTCACGAGCTTCCGTGCCCTGCTAATGCTGATCGACTATTTCGTGTCGCGATTCGACGAACAACTGGCCAACTGTGTCAATTACTGTGCCATACCCTGGTTACTGTGCCCTTACGGTAACTTTGCCTACGTTTGAGAACGACGTTGTTGAATCGTGATCCATGCGAGACCCGCCACCCTCTTGGTTCCGCTCCTGTTTTTTATGAGCGAACCTAACCATCGTCTTCATTTTATTATTATGTTGTTATTATTATTTTACTAATTCTTACATTTATATTTAATTTATATTTATGTATCGGTTTTACATTTGAATCTTATATTTAAATCTTATATTTTATTTTATTTTATTAAATCTTATATCATATTTTATTTTATATTTAAATATTATATTTAAATGTAGATCTTATACTTAAATGTAAGTCTTATATTTAAATATTACATTTAATTGTAAATCTTATACTTAAATGTAAGTCTTATATTTAAATATTATATTTAAATGTGAGTTTTATATTTCGATCTTACATTTAAATATCAATCTTATATTTAAATGTAAGTCTTATATTTAAATCTTATATTTAAATGTAAGTTATATATTTCGATCTTACATTTAAATATCAATCTTATATTTAAATCTTATATTTAAATATCAGTTTTATATTTAAATCTTATATTTAAATGTAAGTCTTATACTTAAATCTTATATTTAAGTATAAGTCTTATATTTAAATCTTATATTTAAGTATAAGTCTTATATTTAAATCTTATATTTAAGTATAAGTCTTATATTTAAATCTCATATTTTATTTTATTTTATTTTATCAAATCTTATATCGCATCTTATTTTATATTTAAATATTATATTTAAATGTAAGTCTTGTACTTCAATCTTATATTTAAATGTAAATCTTATATTTTAATCTTACATTTAAATGTTATATTTAAATGTAAAATTTACTAATTACTCTACGAAGTAACTAATCGTAAACGCTCTAGAAATATCAATTTAAAAAGAAAAAACTGTTTTTATTCCAGTTCTTAGGACGCGTCGAGCACGAGAGAAAAACTCGCCCGCAGTTAGCGGGTAAATTGCCTGCTCGGAAAATTGATCTTGGCGTAAAAATATCACGGTCTATCAACAGCCGAGAATTCGCGCCGGCTCTGTAATTGGACGAAGAGGAAAAGTACAGGTTCGCAATTGCACACGTCGGAACGACGACGACGACGACGACGACGAGCGGTCGGGTTCGAGTCGCGCCGTGCTTAACGGAGCCGGTTGGTTCCGTTCGCTAACGCCGTTGCGTTTAATTGTACGTCTATGACGGAACGCCACGGATCGATCGGCTGATTATTATTCATGGCCCGTTCGATACACTTAGCCAGATCTCCACGGCCCCGTGTACTTTTGTCTACGGCGCGGCGTTCCGACGCGACGGGACGTGACGCTCGGGCGTCATTGCACGCGCGGCTGCGAGTTATTGGCTTTTAACTACGCGATTCGAGGAAATTTGTGGCCGCCGACGAATCTTTTTGCTCTAGGCGAACGAACAGGCGCCGCGAAAGTACGGCGGCCGAATGTCATCCGATGCGACCGCGCTCGATCGATACGTTGTCGTTTCGAGAGCGTTTCCTTTGCTTTTTATTCATTTACGCGCGGGCTCACCGCGAATACGAATCGCAGAGGTGAGAACGAATTTGTTTGACAGTCTTCGCCTGTCCTTTCGTGACTAGACTGCCGGTCTTCGACCATTTGCGGCGTTGACTTCCCGCGCGAGCACTCGACGCTAAAAAAGAGTCGCGGTTTTGAAAAGCTCTCCGGTCGTAAAGCCGATTACGCTAAGCGACGGAATTGATTGGTTCGTCGACTGTTCGTTTAATTAAAGATAAACAGCTACTCTTCTTAACACTTAACCGCGGTGTCCGCACTTCTGACAGTTACTCGTTAAAATGTATTTGTTTGTAAGAAGTGTATACGATATTCATTTTACATAATAAATATATAATATAATATATATAATAAATATAATATCATAAATACCATATGATAAATATGATACAATAAATATAATATGATAAATGCAACATGATAAATATTATAAGATAAATATAATATTATAAATATGATACAATGAATATAATATGATAAATACAATATGATAAATATTATAAGATAAATATAATATGATAAATACAATATGATAAATATTATAAGATAAATATAATATGATAAATATAATATTATAAATATGATACAATAAATATAATATGATAAATACAATATGATAAATATTATAAGATAAATATAATATGATAAATATTATAAGATAAATATAATATGATAAATATTATAAGATAAATATAATATGATAAATATAATACGATAAATATAATATAATAAATATAATACGATAAATATAATATAATAAATACAATATAATACATATATAATAAATAATAATACATAATATAATAATATATAATATATAGTAATACATAATGCAATAAATATAATAGATTAAATATAATATAACCATATTTTAAACGTAACACGACATTGTTTTGAACTTTAATCAGAGTAATCGAGCAACGCGCAAGCAAGTTGAAAATTCCTGGCGCACGCGATACCGATATTGTTTCCTTAACAAACAAGATGCATTGTTCATGGAACACGTGTATACGCGTTGGATCAATTTGTAAAGAACACCCCGCCGACTGCGCAGCTCCGGCGCAGTTTATTGAACACACAATCAATTTATGCAGACATCTGGGAACCCGCAATATTTCCCGGATGTAAATATTTGCGTTTAGTAACGTAAATGTTAATGTTTAATCGTCACTGTTGATCAAAGACAACCACGAACGCTCCGATGACAGATGCACAGAGATCGGTGCAACGAAATCGACGAAGAAACGAGATTCGTCGTCGCTCGTCGACGCGTCCAACCACCGGTGGCCGTGGTTACAACAATTTCTAGATTCTAATTGCGAATTACCATTTTACAGTTTCGGGCCGCTTTAAAACGGGCCAAAGGCTCGCGGAAGCTTCGCGAAACTCCGCCACGGAATCAAGGTTACGCGGCGAAGTTTCAAGTGTAATACTTCGCAAACGCGCCGCGGTAAGCTGGTACATAATAACAAGTGCGCTAACACAATCCAAGCAAAGCATTCAACGTTACGTTGCAAACGGCATCTTTATTCTCCTCGAACTCCGCGGAAACTTCACTCGTTAGATATTCCCTTTGCCGGAAACACGCGTCCCGTTCGTTAGACGTTAACGCGGCCCTCCCGCCCCGGGCAATCTTCGGAAAGCTCCAGCGAACGCATGTCGCCGCGTCTTATCGAAGAATTTTAGCGACGTCGTGCCAAAAATTCGACGTCCTTCGATCGACGACGTCTCTTATTGGTAATTCATATTTCTTCGTAAACAGACAAAACTCGCGCAAGAATTCGCCGTTCGATCGCCGACTTGGAAACGTAACAGAGCAGCGAAGTCGGTTATTTGATATTTATATATAATATATCTATATATATTATATTATATATCTATATATTTATATATTATCTCTCTCTCTCTCTCTCTCTCTCTATATATATATATATATATATATATATATATATAGATATATTATTCCATACGTTTTATTCGACAGATATATATATATATATATTGAATCATTTTTGGACAAAAAAATTCCCATACGTTTTATTCGACAGATATATTATATATATAAATAAATATATTATAAATATTATATATAACTATATAATATAACTATTATAAATATTATATGTAACTATATAACTATATAACTATATAATATAACTCTATAAATATTATATGTAACTATATAACTATATAAATATATAATATAACTATTATAAATATTATTATAATTATATATATATATATCTGTCGAATAAAACGTATGGAATCTTTTTGTCCAAAAATGAACGAAACAGAAGAATAACAAACTCGGTGAGAAAACTTGAGAATTGCGGTAATTTTTGCAAAAATTGTGATTGCTTGAAATGACAAAATAGAAATGAAAATATCAAATAATTAAAAAATCGATCAACCTTGTTACGAGCCAGAAACAATTAGGTAAAAATTGCGACAATTTTTCACGTCCTTGAATCAATTACTGTAACACGACTAGACACTTTTCTTCGTATTTGTTTTACTTATTGTCCGATAACGAGACAGTTCTTCCAACATCTCGAAAAGATTCGAGCGATTCGATCCAGCTTGAAGAAAGTGATTCTGTTTTAAAAGATGCGCGTAGATTGTTCCTACATTGATCATCGACAAAAATTGATTACCATTCTCATCGTTTCTAAGTCCAATTACGTTCGACTAGCTCTCCGGAAAATTGCCAGCCGGCCCTACAATTCGTGGCAGCGCGCGCGCGCGCGAGAATTCGACGCGGCGAACGACAGGCGAGAAGGGTGCTCCGATTTATTCGTTTCTAATTAAGCCGCGGCGCAAGTTCGTTCATTAAGGATTCTTTCTTCGGCGTTCGACGGGAAGCTGATACCAGGCGGCGAAACACCCTGTAAAATCCCTGCCAGACGACGGCCACGAATGTCACTCCAGTCTGGAGAGGGTTAATTAAATACTTAACCAGGCGCGAGGAACCCAAGGGCTCGTAAATCCCGCGGTCCGACCCTTTAAACTTTCCTCCGGCCACTTTATTCTTCTCCTTCTTCTTCTTCTTCTTCTTCTTCTTCTTCTTCTACCACCTACGTCTCCCTACGCGGCCGAAGTTCCTTCCATTGTGGTCGGCGTCCTGCGCCGCGGCTCGACCTGTCTCAAGTTCCCATTTCCGGTCGGCCACCCGTCAGGCACCCGAGGCTTCGTCCTCACCTTGAAACTCGAGGATCGTAGCGAATTACGCTAACCGCGCGGCACAGCTTGTAATCGTCCATGTTCCGCGCTCGGCCGTTAAGTTTGAACGATGCGCAGTGGTCGATTTCCATAGAAAAAGCGGCGAAAAGACAGCTTTTTAGAAATATCCCCGTAATGCAGAATTTATTCACTGGTAGTCGATTAAACGCGTGGCTTATTATTTATTATGATCTTTTTTTACCATTTGGTCATTTTGAACACGGCTGCGTGGCTTCGAAGTATATAATAGTATATATAATATATAAGTATGAGTATAATATAACTTATAATATATAAGTATATAAGTATATATAATATGTAAGTATATAATAATTATTTTGTTCTTCGAAATTAATTTTTTTTTGTTATTCGAAATTATATAATTTTTACAGACTTGAATGTACTTAATGTGCACTTAAATTATGTCGCAGGACGCTTTTTTATCTCTCACATTTTCTGATAAGATCTTTTTTACCATTTGTTTACCATTTATCATTTTGGACAGGGCTACATGGCTTCGAAGTATATAATTATTCGTTTATAATTATTTTGTTCTTCGAAATTAAATAACTTTTACAGAATTGAATGTGCTTAGTGTGCACTTAAATTATATCTCTCGCAGGACATTTTGTTATCTCTCACATTTTCTGAGTTACGTTCAATTAAAAATGTTGAATTTTCATTTCGTTTTTCAATTATGGGTTCGGCGAAGCTCGGTGTTCGCTTTTTTGATCGCATTTCGAAGAGCGATGAATTACGTTAATAACGAAATGAAAATTGACTGCTATTAGCTACTATTGAATTGAATCGAATTGAACTGAAAACGAAAATTATATTCTTAAGAAATTCGTTTATATTCATTGTCCTATCTCAACAAAAACCCAAATATATGTGTTAGTAATATAAAATGAAAAAGTAAGGCTTAAATATATAATTTTGGTTGTTATATCTTTTTCTTCTGCGTTTTTTGTATGGAAACCGACCACTGTCCAATGTTCACCGGCTTTCGACAACGTTCAACTCTCGACAATGAAGCAAATGTCCCAATTTCCGTCCCTGTAAGCCAACTACAGTAATGTCTCCCTAATTTAATTATTATATTAATTATTTTAAACAATTTGTTCGAACCTTGCAGTTAGTTGTTATAATTGTTGACAGTTCGTAACCATAAAAACGAGCTGCAAGGCATGAATAATCGTATCTCCTCTTCCAAAATTGTCCATTTTTCTGCAAAATCTGAGCGTCAGTTAGGGAAGACATCACTCTATTGCTCCGCGAAAGCTGTCATTGAACCGCCTAATTTTCACTCAATACCCTAAAAATACACTTCGCTTTCTCAAAACATTTCTGCCTCTAGAGATATCTGCTCGCGCGACAAAAATCAGTAATTTCACGATATTCTCAACGAAATAAGAAAAAAAAATTTCGACTCTGACTCCGGGTCTTTTCGAAAGGCTGCGCGCATAATTCTGAGCCCGGTATTTCCGTGTCCATATTTCTCTATTCTCGCGACACACAACAGGGCGCTAAAATTCACGGACACGCCGTGAAATTCGATCCCGGCCACAACCGTAAGAGTTCGCTCGTTCGCCGGCGGGTTCCCAAATAATTGACGAGGCAAATCGATGAATTTTACACGATGGATGCACATGTTCGGTATTCCATTTGCGTGATTAATTCGCGGTATATCGGCACACTCTCGGTTTCGTAATGCATTACAGCGTCGAAGCCCGATGAACCATGGGAATGCAATACGCGTCGTTACATCGGATAACGGCGGTGCTCTCTGCGACACAGAGGGCGGCGCATTGTCGTAACATCGCTAACAGTCCCAGGTAGCTGTTATCGCGCCGGTTTTTCCCGTCGGCATGCAACAGCCGAAGTAATTCCGCGAAAGTCGGTGGCGGCATAATAAACTCGCGGACGTATTTCGAGGCAGTAACTTTTGCATTAGCGGCACGGCCGGCGAGGGATCGGCTGTAATCAAACTTGGAACGAACGAATTTTCTTGCGATTCGTTGCATTTTCCAGACGCTTGCCCCGCAAAGTCGCGTAAATTTCTAAATCCGTGTTAATTGTTTGTCCGCGTTTGTGAACGTATCCTCGTTGATTCCCGGAAACGCGAAATCCCGACGCAGCCGATATGAAAATTCAACGTTGCGTTATCATCGTTCCGTTGTTTTCGCATAGCTCAAGTTCCGAATTTTATTTCGCATAGTTGCGTTCCCCACGGAAACAGTTCGGCATCGCGGTGCTAATTTACTGTAATTTACGAGGCGCTGCGTAATTTAGTGATTCGCGCGGGGGGGAGGGGGATGAAATTAAATCGGCGATTGCGCGAGTAAAGTTGGCGCGGGAAAGCATTAATGCGAATAAACGATTCTTTTCGTGTAACGAAAATATTTTTTAATCTGAACGGTGCAGCGCTGCGGGAAGGGCGGTGCGCGGTATGCGGGAAACGAGGAAGGTATTCAAAGTTTAACTGAAACGCGACGAGATGTATATTACAACGGGGAATGCAATTTTAACAACGCCCATCGCATCGTTACCTCGTTTTATTCGCGTTCAGACAATGTTTGCGATTGCGATATTTTTTTCGCCTTTCGCGGATCGATGAAACCGTTTATGCATCGGCGACGCGATACGCGCGTCGAATCGACGATTTCGTTTGACTTTTCGAGCTTTTATCATAGATTTATCGGCACGGATATTCTAGGAAATGAAAGGAAATAAAAATGGAAGGTTCAAATGCGAGGCCGTGTTTGTCATATTGAAAATTGCCAAGTTCGACGAAATGCACGGACTTTGTTAAATTTTTCCCGGAGACGCCGTTCGCAGTGAAACGAAGCTCGATCCTTTCCCTTTAATTTGAAGGCAAAGAAACGTGGCTGCGATTTTTTCTCCCAAAGTTACAGCACCTCGAAGTAACCCTTGCATTTCTGTCGTGTACCATCACAGGGCGGTTGAAAAAGATGGCCTCGCATTTGATGGGTTACAGTGAACAGGATACATGAAACTTAAAATCGAGAAATACTATCTGAAATTAGAGGTTTCAAGCTTTAATTTAAAAAAAATATCAACATCCTACGGTGATGTTTCGCGGAGTTATCGTCGGTCAAAGTTGGCCAATTTTTATCAAAAATTGTTCTGCGCTATATTGTCTGTTGAACAGTGTACAAAAATTAGTATCGACTGAAGTTTTTCTTGGGGTTTTCTATTTTTTTGACTTTTTAGTGTATATTCCAATGAATTTTATCGAGGAAAGTCAAAAAAATCGAAGTCCTGGATTTAGGAATGTAATTAAAACAAGTCCTGAATTCGTTTGTTAAAAAGTCATACGCGTCCGTCGAAATCGATGAACCCCGAGTCGAGCTTTTTTGGTAAAAATCGTGATAAAACTGCGATTTTTGTCATTTTTAATTTGTTATAACTCGTAACAACGTCAACCGATCTCGATAAAATCTTCAGCACGCATATAAATTACCGAGATCCGGCATTTTTAAAATTTCCGTTATGAGCTCCGATAAAAAAGTTAACAAACGAGAATTTGTTTTATATTTTTTGTCATCGCAAGTAACGGTAAAATTTGAAAAAAGCATTTCGGTCATCGTCCGGTAGATTAGTCCCGCTATCATCTAAAAAAAAGTTCAAGTCACTTAGTCCAGTTTTAAAAAAGTTATTGCATTTTAACCCTATGGGGCACGGTGAAATTAAAAATAAAAACCTTTCAATAATCTTCTCAATGCACGGTAATGCACGGTGAGACATTTTTAGATCCACCTCGAAATATTGCAACAGCTGCATACGCGTTCACGAACCCATGTGACAGGGTGGGACTCAAATAGTTCGACTATTTGGGACTCAATAATCCCTTATAACAAATTCAATCGAATTATCATTATTTTTTATGCTTTTACATTATGTAATTCCTTTGTCAGTAAAAATTTTGTTTAATTTAAACCGCAATAAATCCCTTGCCCCAAAGGATTGAATGACGAACGAACACTTTTGTGGGCCGCTGTATGCACGTTCGCGCACAAAACGAATGAAGATAAGAGAGCCAGTAAATCACTCGTGTTGTTAATGACTCGACGTAAGCCGTGTAAAGCGTGTAAAGCGTCCGAGGTGTGACGTCGGATGAGAGATACGGTCCGTTCGGAAATCCCCGCGCATAAGAACAGAAGACCTGACGGTATTCTCGGTGCCCAGGGTTTCCGAAGGCCATGAAGGGAACTCCCAAGTAATCGATAGTCTCAAAGATGCTGGATCGTAACCCCTCTCCCCCTTCACCCCGGAGACTTTATAGCCAACCCCGGTGTATATACAGCCGTTTCGCCGTTGGTACTTACCCGGTTGAGTCCGTCCTCGTGTACACAGGTAAACCGCGCGTCAGCTTCGCAATCTTTTACAGGACCGTCGTTACGAAGTCAGCCGGTCAGTAGAACAGGTAATTTACTTTGCCGAGCAATCACGCCGTAGCGAATAATTCAATGGAGAACCTCTTCCCGTACGTCCGTTTCCTGCTTGCACACCATTACGCTTCCTTTTCATCGTAGTTCTTCCGTTACACGCCGCCGACGTCCAACGCAATCAGTCGTCTCTCGCGAGGGACAAGAATCGTTTTCTGATTAATATTAATTGCCCGGGCGCGCTCCGATTGTTTCGGAACTTCGTTATCGAGACCTGACCCGGCGAGATATGAGCTTTTCAACCGGTCCTAGGCGTTTCGCGATCTTCGCGGGGAAGAACGAAATATGTATAATATTGGGTTGGCAACTAAGTAATTGCCGATTTGTTCAATGAAATAATGTTGTTCATCGAAACAACACTCCAATTTGTAATCGAAATCCGTCGCGCGTCCGCTGTCTCGCTAAATTCCTTCGCCATCAGATTTTCGCGAGTCTTTATCACCGACACGTTCAACCCCTCCCCCTCTCTCTCTCTCTCTCTCTCTCTCTCTCTCTCTCTCTCTCTCTCTCTCTCTCTCTCTCTCTCTCTCTCTCTCTATCACTCACGCCACTTTTCTGTCGTACTTCTCCCATTGGTCGTAACCCTTTTTTTGTCTACGTAATAACGACACGATCGCAATTTGGTGGTGGATTATGTATCACTTCGCTCCCGATATTCTCTGTAAATAACTCGGCTGCATATATTGGGTTGGCAACTAAGTAATTGCCGATTTGTTCAACGAAATAAAAAATTTCTTTTTACTTGGAACGAAGTTTAATCTGTAATGTATTTTCCATTTTGTTCGATGACCTTTTGCCGTCTCTCTGACAACTTGAAAATTCCACGCTCGTAGAAAGTCTGATCCTTTTCGGCCAAAAACTGAGTTAAGTGAGATTTTACAGCGTCATCGTCATTAAAAGTTTTACCACGAAGGGAGTTGTCTAGGGATCGAAATAAGTGGTAATCCGATGGCGCGAGATCAGGGCTATATGGTGGGTGTAACATCAATTCCCAAGCAATATCCATGAATTTTTGCCGAGTGGACAAAGACGTGTGCGGCCTAGCATTGTCCTGCTGGAAAATGACACCTTTACGATTGAACAATTCTGGTCGCTTTTCCTTGACCGCTGCATTCAATTTGTCCAGCTGCTAACATTCACGGATAATATAATATGTATAATAATAATAATATAATAATATATAATATAATATAATATAATATAATATAATATAATATAATATAATATAATATAATATAATATAATATAATATAATATAATATTATATACTAATAATATAATATAATATAATATTATATACTAATAATATAATATATAATAATAATAATAATAATAATTTTATAATATAACATTTACGGATATCATAAAAATGGGAGTGAGAGACATCTATAACTGAAATCGGCAATTACTTAGTTGCCAACCCAATACAAAGGTCGAATAAATGGCTCACGTTTGCTTGTTCAGAGCACACGAAACCGTCGAAAAAACACTCCGGGTCGAATGCAAATAAAAATTGTCGACGTTCGATATACCAGATCGAAAATTTGTCTCGTTCCTTCGTCGGGAAATTAATCGTCTGACATTTTTCTGGTAGCTTTGAAGATTAATAATATATTATATTAATAATAATAAATAATAGATATAAATAAGAATAAATAATACATATATAAATAATGATACATAATAAATATAAATAATCAATCTTAACACGCTTACAAAACGAAATTTGGTTGAAAAATGAGACAACTTTTCGAACGATCCAACACGTTCGATACTAATTATTAGATTGCAGATTGTTGTGCAGGATAAAAATGATCTTCGTCGATTACACCAAACACGCGAGTCCAATTTCTTTCTTCCAACAATTTCAGCGAATTGAAAATAGTCTTCGAAATCTTTTAACAATTTCATTGTTCTAAATTTCATTCAAATCCACAGTTTTTTTCATTGTAAATGCATACAATCCACAGTCTGATAATTATGGCGCATATACGATATAATAGTAATACAGAAAATTCTCTCTAATTGACGCTCAGATTGTGCACAAAAATGGACGATTAGGGAAGAGAAGATACGATTATTCGAGCCTCGCGGCTCGTTTTCATAGTTGCCGATTGTCAATAAATTATAAGAACGAGCTGCGAGGCTTGAAAAATCGTATAAATTCTTCCCAAGTAGTGCATTTTTACCTTCAAGCTGAGTGACAATTGGGGAGAATTTACTGTGCATTATTCAATCATTCAATGACCACACTGTATAATAGAAATGACGGAGAGTCCATATAAATTCAGTCTTATAAAGCGAGTTCCAAACTGATTGCCCACGAATCCCCGACGCCTGGAATAACTCGATCCTTATTGAGCTGACCGCATCTTACTTGACTTCTACACAAAGTAAACTAAGTAAGTAACTGCCGTTCCCTAATTTTCCGTACCCTAATTGCCGCACAAATTGTATACGAAAATGGACAATTTGGGAAGTGGAGATACTTATAAAATCGGTATAAGATCGGTTACTTATAAAATCGAGCCCCAAGGCTCGAATAATCGTATCTTCTCTTTCCGAATTGTTCATTTTTGTTTATAAGCTGAAGGAAAATTGGGAAGAATTCACCGTATCACTTAAACGATCTTAAATGAGCATCGAAATGTTTTCCCGTGCCGCGCAGAAAACAGAAAATCGTGCGAATTGCACGGAACGAGTTAGCGCGCGCAATGATTCGCAATATGTACACGTGAAGTGTATACATAATATTAGAACGTTAACGCGCGGAGAGATACACGTGAAACGTTTTGCACAGTCATTAACTGCGCCGTCGCCACCTACGCGTCGCCATATAAATTTCACGGTGTTGGTTTAACCGAAGCGCCGCCCCGCCTCGATTTTCTTCTCAAATATGATCACTTAACTTGATTGTACGCTTCCGTACTGTACAGCGCGTTTATGGCATTACGAGCTCAGGTTGTGTACCTGGCGTCTCGCATAACGCTGAACCGAAACCAGGATGGATAGTGTCGTTCTCCACTTTATCGTCCTGTTACATCCGTAATTTATAGCGCACCACGGTGTCAGCTTTGAATCAATTACATTCTGTTCCGCAATTAATACCGAGTTGTTTGTTACGTTCCGAAAGGTGACGAACGTGTTCTGCACACAGGATTTTCTCCAAATAAATAGAAAAGCAAAATCCGAGGAATAATCCGAAATATAATAATCTATCTTTGGAAATAAAGACAGATTGGTTAGGAAAATATTAATATTATGAAATGTGAAGAGAGATATACGGAGTGCGTCAAAATCAATCGCAATCGCGAAATAAGAGGTTTCTGAGGTCATTTGAAGTAACTTTTTCCTTAGCGAAAATGCAATCCGCGGCTTCGTTTACGAGTTATTAACGGAAAACACTGACCATTGAGAGGCGAGCTTGGCTGGCGCGAGGCGGCCGAGCCAATCAGCGGAACTGGGATTCGACCGTTCGACCGCTGGCGCCGTTGGTTCGGTCGCCTCGCGCTAGCTGAGCTTGCCTCTCATTGGTCACTGTTTTTCATTAATAACTCGTAAACGAAGCCGCGGATCGCATTTTCGCTAAGGAAAAAGTTACTTCAAATAACCTCAGGAATTCCTGATTTCTTGGAAGTACTATAATTTTGGGACACCATATATATAGGTTTTTACTTGAATGGTGGGGGTTTAGGAAATTATAAGGATTAGTATGACGTGATCGATATGACGTTGGTATACAATATAACATTAACAATAATAAATGATGTAACAACGATAGTAGTAATAATAATAACTGTAACGATAATAAGAAGAATAAGAAGAAGAAAAAGAAGAAAACATTTATCTCGCGCAAAAGTCTACGGTCTGCTAACGAGAACCTTCGATATTTGTTTTTATAAAACAAAAAAATATCCTTCCGATTGCAAAGTATAATATACACGGTGATTTAATTCGAAAATATCTTGCGTAAATTAATACTTATTCAATGCACATTATCGATTGCCTACTCGAACGGCAGCGTCGATTGCGAGAATTGAATCGAGAAAATTTACGTTCTATCGTTCGCACAATGCGCGGAAGGAATAAATCAGAGGGGCAAGATAATGTTCGGGGGACGCGGAACATCTTTCGGCGTTCGCCGGATAAGCTGTTGCGTTATTTTACCACAAACACAGAGGCCGTCATTAAAAGCGTCCGGAAGGCCATACATTCAAATGTTGTATTGCGCGGGACTTGTTGAAAGGGTATTGTTAGAGGGGGGAGGGAAATGAATAATGGCGTCGATAACAAGAAAAGCTAGCGAAAGAAATCAACCCGGTAGCCAATAATGGTGAAACTGCGAACAGATGCATTCGAGAGGCGGAAGATTCGGGGACGCGCGGTACTTCGATGCAAAACCCGGAAAGAAGAATGGCGTTCGGATAGACAGATGGGTTTGAAGTAGCGTGCGAGCGACAACTTTCCAGAGAGACGAACCGGCGCTACAGACGTATATGCGTGGCACTCGCAAAAAGGCAATTTGATTACCAGACGGAGACTGCTGAACGATCCCCTTCATCTTTCTTTCGCGGGACCGTAAGCAATTCGTGAAATCGACTGACACGGTGCTCCCGCGATACCGACAATAAATTATGGTAGGCATTACGCGTTGCTTTATCGACTGCTTTGACAAATTGAAAACGCAGTGCTGCCGGAAATGATTTTATACGAGAAGGGTTTAAATATCGTGTATGAATTTTTCTACGAGATTGTTCGGATGAAATGAAATTCATTGCATGCGGTATTTAATTGGAATTTTTATTTGGAGATTCTCTTAAAATGCGGTACTTCTTTTTAATGGTTTTGTGTTATTTTATTTATTATTTTCTGTATACGACAAAAGTGTAGGAAAATGTACAGGCTGTACCAAAAGTCATTCGCAATCGGGAAATAAGAGATTGCTGAGTTCATTTGATCCAACTTTTTCCTTAGCGAAAATGCTCTCTGCTGCTTCGTTTGCGAGTTATTAACGAAAAACAGTGACCAATGAGAGGCAAGCTCAGCTAGCGCGAGGCGGCCGAGCCAACGGCGCCAGCGGTCGAATCCCAGTTCCGCTGATTAGCACGGCCGCCTCGCGTCAGCCAAGCTCGCCTCTCAATGGTCAGTGTTTTTCGTTAATAACTCGTAAACGAAGCCGCGGATTGCATTTTCGCTAAGGAAAGAGTTACTTCAAATGGCCTCAGGAACCCCTCATTTCCCGGAAATGCCATAATTTTGAGATACCCTGTACACGCATCAACTTTCCCTTAAGGCAGAGCCCTGAAAAACCTGCATCAGTGCAGTTCTCTTCAAAAGGTGCGTCTAACGAGATCCTCGGATCTATTCTTATCATCAACACACTCAGAGATAATTACTATAATAAAGGAAGTGTAACACAGAACGAGTCTTGGTAAATTCTCCGATCAGAACAAGAAACGTTCTTGTTCTCACGTTTCTTGGAAAACTCTCCCGTTGTGTTATGGCGACAATCACACACTCGATTTTTTCACAAGTACATAATATCCGAAATCTACTTTCACCTCTAAACAAGGCTGCTATCATATGCCTCGGCAGGATTTGGAATTAAAAATGTGATAAACCTGTAATCCGATTAACCGGAGCCGTTACTCTCGCGCCCGACGGATGACGAATAGATGGAATTATAGTTTTTCAGCGAAACAGTCGCATGCGCCGGGACTGCGGAACTATGATATACTTAGCTGGTAGGCACACTGTATTCGGAAGCTGGCACTTCATATTCGTTTAAAATATTTTATTTATCTCTTTCGGCGCGTCACTTTGTCATGCTTCGCGCTGCGAGCGCCCCACCAGCACGAAATGGACACGAGCGATGGAAGATACGCGTACCCATATATCTTTCGCGATTTTATCTTTTAAAAGTAATACCGTGTGCGCGCAGGCCGGCTACACACGGTGCACGCACGCGGAAAAAACGTTCGACGGCCGCCAAAAAATTTTCGTTTGCTCGAATTTTCCCGCGCGCATCCGAACGAGAGAATCGAACGCGCGGCATTGTCGGCCATTAACCCTTTCGGTACGAGCGCCGGATATATCCGGCATCCATTTGATGACCAATATGGACGAATGCCGAATACATCTGGCATCCATGCGAGCCATATTTCTGACATATTAGAAATTATTCTATTGGGTTGGCAACTAAGTAATTACCGATTTCAGTTATAGATGTCTCTCACTCCCATTTTTATGATATCCGTAAATGTTATATTATAAAATTATTATTATTTTTATTATTATGTTATTTTTTATTATCCGTGAATGTTAGCAACTGGACAAATTGAATGCAGCGGTCGAGGAAAAGCGACCAGAATTGGTCAATCGTAAAGGTGTCATTTTCCAACAAGACAATGCTAGGCCGCACACGTCTTTGTCCACTCGACAAAAATTCATGGATATTGGTTGGGAATCGATGTTACACCCACCATATAGCCCTGATCTCGCGCCATCGGATTACCACTTATTTCGATCCCTGGACAACTCCCTTCGTGGTAAAACTTTTAATGACGATGACGCTGTAAAATCTCACTTAACTCAGTTTTTGGCCGAAAAGGATCAGACTTTCTACGGGCGTGGAATTTTCAAGTTGTCAGAGAGATGGCAAAAGGTCATCGAACAAAATGGAAAATACATTACGGATTAAGCTTCATTCCACGTAAAAAGAAATTTTTTATTGCATTGAACAAATCGGCAATTACTTAGTTGCCAACCCAATAATAACCGTTTAAGTCCCAAGCAGCGCTATCACGCTGTTTGGCATTTTTCGACCGTGTTTTCTGAATAATCCCTGGCACTCAAACGGATAAAGTCTTTTCTTACAAGGATTCCGAAAAAACAGCTACAGGTATTATTGTCGTTTGATCTGAATTGATTAAAAAAATTTCAGGTTATTGTTTCTTCAAAACTTGTTCATAGATTTTAACATATTGTAGGGGTGTCAAACTCAAAAGCTAACTTGGGCCAAATAAACAATGCTTAACTTCAGGTGGGCCGCAAAAAAAAATCAATGTTCATAGAAACAAATATTTTTATTTTGACCAGTACATTGTAATAAACATATATAAAGTTAAATTATTGTTTACGTCCTGATACTTGACATCAAAAATGTTCATCTCGGGCCGCGAATTTGACACCCCTGCTTTACAGAATGTTTACAGGAAACAAAAGATTTAGAAACGGATTAAGTACAGTCATTACTTAACGCTTAAGAAAATCTTCGTACAAAAGTGGACCGACCCTGCGTTATGCGCGCATTTTCGGCGCGGCACCCCGAACAGTGGGAGTATCACTGCGGACAGCGCACTCGTTTCGAAAGGGTTAACATTCGTCGAAAGCGCGGCGTTCGGTTCGATGATTATATTCCGTGTCGCAAACGTTGAACTTACATGAACCCGGCGAAAAAAATGCCACTGCTGCTGCATTCGGTAAAACACGAAATTACATATTTAGGTTTCGCATTGAATTATCACCGGCCCCGGGCATTTTTATCCGCGCGCGCGCGCGCGTGCGCGCGAGAGGATACGTCTGTTTTCGGTATTCCATGAATAATGGATCAGCTGAAAAATTCGCTGTGTGATTACAGGAATATGCAAATGGATGGTGTCGCCGTGTCGCCGAAACTCTGCGCTTCATCATTATTATATAAGACCCGATGATGTGTTTACCTTTTGTCCGAAAATGTGCAACGAAAAACCAATGAATACGCGACCAGCGGGAACGAAGAAATATTACCGCAGCGTGAGACTAATTTATGAGAAATTGGGAAAAGAAAACACGGTTTAAAATAAATCTGTAACCGGAATTCGAACGGCGAGATTCTGTGCGCCAAGCAGCAATCCGTCATCATTTCGGTGACGCGTTTCTGCCTTCGGGGAAATTCGTACTTGAAACGAAACGTCGATACTTTTCAGAATTTCCAACGACGTTCATTGTTACACTTTTCTTTCCGAAACTCTTTTCTTTAATAATCGCTTTTACGTGAATGAGATTAAATCATTTCTAGAACGCGAAAGGGTTGCGACAACCGCAGTGATAAATTTTAACCCTTCGGTTTCAATTTTACTAGGTAAATTACATTGATTATAATTAGTTTAGTTTTACATTTACATCGACAATTATTTATTTCACTCGTATACATTGTACGCCTGAATAATATCATAATTACTTTCAAGGGCTTGCAATATTCTCGGGACACCCTGTAGAATTCAATCGTATTCCTATAAAATAATTTTTCAATCTATATAGAACAGTTGAAAGATATTACCATTGCTCTTACATAACATGCAATTTTAAAACACTGAAATTCGATACATTTTATCGTTTAAATATAACTCGTTTAAATAATATATAAAATAAATATTATATATAATATATATAATATTATATAAAATAAATATTATATATAATATATAATATTATATAAAATTATATATTATATATAATATTATATAAAATTATATATTATATATAATATCATATAAATATTAAATAATATAATCGTTGAAATAAATAACGATAAGTAATAATTACATTCTAATTAATAATTAGTAAGTGATGCAATCAAATTACTTACCATCTTGTAATCGCACTCCTATTGAATTACGAATTACATTGTAATTAATTGGATCGGCGATCTGAACTACAAATCGCAATGCAATCGAATTACTTGTTAATTGCAATTCCTTGTAATTCTGCGCAACCCTGATTAACGGTAGGACTAAAATTGATTTCCACAGCTAATGCTTGATTTTATGAAATCGGCCTACACATGGTGGTAAAAACTTCTAAAATAGAAGGAAGGGAACACTTTCGACCGCGCGAAGGGTTTAACGTGCCAAGGGGCTCCCGTTCGAGTGCCCGATAAAAATGGTCCAGCATGGGCGACGCGTTCGCGGAGCATCTCGAAGTGACGGATGTCGGAGCCGGGGGCGTGGTGTCAGCGGTGGCTGTTTTTTCTGGAACACGAAACTGAAATTCTGACTACTTAGGAACGGCCATACGTCAAATGTCCCGGGCCCGTGGCTATTTATTTGTTTGCGCGGGACGTCACGTCGTTGATGCCCCGGCAAGTTTTCAACGGAACGGGAATGAACGGATACGCGTACCGACAGCGGAAACGCATAGATTTTTCTCTTCTTGGTGGTTTTTTGAATTCAGACCGCGGCAGCTGGGCGAGACCCCGGGGGGACGACGCGAACGATCCCGACCTGCTCTATTTTTATCCGGCCGTGTCAACCTGAGAGATTTAAGGCCGCACAGATAACACCGCCTCACGTACTTCCTACGTTAGAGGTGATCCTCCCTTAGCGATCGCCGCGATCCACGTCGATCGTTCGTTTGTCGCCCCGCTTGGTCGCACAGTGGTTTAGTTTAAATCATGGAATTTAGCGACGTTGCGTAGAAAATCGCTTTCGCAAGTCCGGAGCTGTTTTAAGGGTCTTTACGACCATCTTAGGTCGAAACCATAAACCTAACGAACTGATTCACCGAGGAAATCTAATATTGTTGCGAATGTAACGGCGATCATACACAAGCTATGACGCCATATTGTATTGGGTTGGCAACTAAGTAATTGACGATTTCAGTTAGAGATGTCTCTCACTCTCATTCTTCTGCTTCTAATTAGTGCAAAAGGATCCGTTGCTCGTCCATTATCGAATCTCGAATTGCGACCGGTAAATTTTACGATTTTCTAAATAAATAAATGAGTAGATCGAATACGAAACAGTGCAAATATTTGTAGAATTTAAAAAAATACCATTTCATTACTTTCAACGCGCAACGAAGTAATTAACACGTTGAATGCCACGAATGCCGGTGACCGGCACTCAACTTGGCGATGACGCCATGGGGGCCACCGGCGCGCCCAAATTGATAGAAATATATATAATTTAAAACGAATATCAATATCTAAAATTTTGTATTGTTACGACGACTTGTCCAAATCAAGTCGCTGTAATGTGAAACTGCCCTGTTGTGAACAACTCCTTAAAGAATAATAGAAGGTAGGGGTTGCCACGGAGGAGTGTTATCAACGGACAATCGAGGAGTCGAGATCGAACTGTCGAACGAGCAACATTTCAAATTGAAAGATCTGAAATATAATTGTATCGAGTTGTGTTATATTGGGTTGGCAACTAAGTGATTGCCGATTTCAGTTATAGATGTCTCTCACTCCCATTTTTATGATATCCGTAAATGTTATATTATAAAATTATTATTATTATTATTATTATATATTATATTATTAGTATATAATATTATATTATATTATATATTATATTATATTATATTATATTATATATTATATTATATTATATTATATTATATTATATTATATTATATTATATTATATTATATTATATTATATTATATTATATTATATTATATATTATATTATATTATATTATATTATATTATATTATATTATATTATATTATATTATATTATATTATATTATATTATATTATATTATATTATATTATATTATATTATATTATATTATATTATATTATATTATATTATATTATATTATATTATATTATATTATATTATATTATATATTGTTATATTATTATTATTATACATATTATATTATCCGTGAATGTTAGCAACTGGACAAATTGAATGCAGCGGTTAAGGAAAAGCGACCAGAATTGGTCAATCGTAAAGGTGTCATTTTCCACCAGGACAATGCTAGGTCTTTGTCCACTCGGAAAAAATTGATAGATATTGGTTGGGAATTGATGTTACACCCACCATATAGCCCTGATCTCGCGCCATCGGATTACCACTTATTTCGATCCCTGGACAACTCCCTTCGTGGTAAAACTTTTAACGATGATGACGCTGTAAAATCTCACTGAACTCAGTTTTTGGCCGAAAAGGATCAGACTTTCTACGAGCGTGGAATTTTCAAGTTGTCAGAGAGATGGCAAAAGGTCATCGAACAAAATGGAAAATACATTACAGATTAAACTTCATTCCAAGTAAAAAGAAATTTTTTATTTCATTGAACAAATTGGCAATTACTTAGTTGCCAACCCATACAATGATCTAATGTAGTCGTATAAGTTACTCCGTCGATAAATTTACTCATAATGACACTAAGAAATTTAATTATAGATGCACTAGGTCGATAAAAAAAATGAAGTTTACGGGTCTACATTAATCAATGGACCACGGATTTTATGCATTCATTAAAAAAAAAAAATAATAATGAACTCATAGAATGCAAGAGAGCATAGAAGCGTCCAAGAAATTCAAGGATCTCGTTGAATCACTTTAAACTCGGAAAAAAATAATTAAGAAAGAAAATAAATGTTCGTGTCATCTTTCAGCCGCGATAGTTTCGAGATAAAATATCGTAAGAGAGTTCGCCTCGGCTCGTTTTAAAAATCGAACCGTCTACTTTTACACCTTCTCGGTGTTGAAACGTATGTAAAAAATGTACCATATTTTGTAGGAAATCGTTTCTTCTGGAACAGAGTGGAACGGAAATTAAGGATCGAGTTTCTCTCTCGAAGCTTTGCAAATACGCACGATTCCGCGGAATCTGAACAGACATTTTATGGATTCGTTTCCAGATCACGGTGTATAAAGGAAACTTTCCTCTTTAGAACGAGCTTCGTAAAGTTGATCTACGATTTTTCTTCGCCGTTTTATCGTACTGCGAATGAGAAGTACAAGAAGAGATTTCGCGATCCGAGAAAACGTCGGTTTTCAGGTTCGGTTTTATTATTCTAACGTCGTGCGTGGAGTAACATAGTGTATACGACATTATTTCTGTAACACTTTATCTCGACGATTCTCCTAGTTCGAGAATGATAACCGTCACCGAACCCTTCGATCCGGATCACTGTCCTCCATTTTGCGCCGATTTAACCAGTTAGCCGTGGCGCCTCCGTCAAAAGGATTATACGAATGAAAAAGGATTAAAACGAAATGACGAGAACGAAAAATGAAAAATGAAGGCTCTTTTTCGGAGTGCGCAAGGATTAACTGATTTTTAAATTACAGTAATTTTACAGTCATTTCACAGTCATTGAAATTACGTCACGTACGAATCGAGTTTAAACAAAATGTGGCGCGTGTAATAAAAAGGGATTAAACGTACGATAAAACTCTGATAATCCTGCATCCAATGATTCATTACATCAGATTGTTCGGTATAAATAGATCCGACCATAAATTCGAACATCATAATAAAGTTCGAAACATATAAGTTATTTAATTGCAAATTATTAAGAACGGTGTAATTGATCATGAGACAATTAATCACAACGTGCATATTTATACGGCATTAATCGATTACCTACTACAATTAATTAAATTATCGTATAATAGCAACGGCAGCGGTTTCCAGAATTACTTTCGCTGTTTCGGCAATAAAAATGCAGCTTCGTAATCCGGCGAATGCTATAATCCGTCGTCGTTGGAGTAGCCAACACGTCGGATTATCGGAACTCCGTTGTACACGCAGATTTTAACAACAATTCCATTCTGCTCAGATTGTCCCTCTTCTTTTTACAACACCCGGTCGTTGCACCAATCGTTATACGTTCCGAAAATGAATTTTACGGCTGCCGACTGCAACGCGTCGCTCGAAAAACAGTTATTTACTATCGATGAAGTGAACCAGCGGAATCCAAAATGTTCTAACAAAGTCGTCAGAATGATCGTAGAATTTCGTTACATTATCTTCAATTTATCGAAGCAATTAAGAGTGGAAATCACTTTTTCTCTAGCTCTCTCACTTCTGGTAATTGGCACAGAAACTCTTTTCCTCGTTAGCTACCTTTTTCCCCAGCTGTTTTTTGTTCCATCGTCACGCTCCAATTTCGGTGCGACAACTTTGCTCTCTCTCTCTCTCTCTCTCTCTCTCTCTCTCTCCGTTCTCTCTCTCTCTCCCTCTCGCTCTCGCTCTCGGTAATATGTATATTATCGCCCCGACATCCCGCCGCTTTTTTCCGCGAGGTCGCATCCTTAATCCTTCGTCGTTTTCCAATCCGCAACACGTACGCCGCCGGCGCGGCGGGAACATCTTTGTGCAGTTGCAGCAACCGTAACCGCAGTCACAAGTGAACATTTCAAGTTCCAACTCAATCAATTACGGAACTTCGCGACTATCGACAGTTACCGCGGGTCCCGGCGTTGTAACTTGGATCTGTGCTGATCAACGTTAATGAAGATGCTATCGAGAACAGGGCCACGGAAACTTCGCGCACCCGCTATCTCGGTTAAATCAGTTTCATTACCAAGACGCGTTCTTTCCACTTCATCCAAGCATTTGCCGACTCGCGTCCCGGCCATTGTTTTAGAATTCTAAGCTTCGATCCAGTGTCCCGGCATTTCGAACGATACAGATGGTTTCGCATGCGACAGCGTAGGTGTGGCTATTACTGCGGACGACCCAAATACAGTCAATGTCTCTTTAATTGTCCAGATGTCCTAACGCTCAGATTGTCCACAAAGATGGACAATTTGGAAAGAGGAGATGCGATTATTCGAGACTTGCGGTTCGTATTTATAGTCACGAATAATTGTGAACGTTGCGTTGTAATTTGTTTATTATTGTCGAAGTAAGAAAGTATGCTTTGCTTGGATTTATGAAATACAATACACCGTCTCCGATTATTATAGCAAACTCGAGAAAATATTCTATACTTTGATCATTCGAATAGCGGATTTTATTCGCATATGACATAAATGAGAACGTAAATCACAAAATGGTAGAAATGTTAGATAATTTTCAGAATTCGTGACGTGTTCAAATAAATATGACAAAGTGAGTGAAATGAAAGTTTCTTCAGAGAAGAGATATACGGTAATGTCTCTCTAATTGACGCTCAGATTGTCCACCAAAAGTGAACAATTTGGGAAGAGAAGATACGATTGTTCGAGCCTTGCAGCTCGTTTTTATAACTATTGAAAATCGCTAACTATAAAAACCAGTTGCAAAGCTTGAATTAGCAAGGCTCCTCTTCCCAAATTGTCGATTTTTGTGGACAATACGAGTGTCAGTAATGTCTCTCCAATTGACGCTCAGATTGTCCACGAAATTGGGCAATTTGGGAAGAGAAGATACGATTGTTCGAGCCTCGCAGCTGGTTTTTATAACTATTGAAAATCGCTAACTATAAAAACCAGTTGCAAAGCTTGAATTAGCAAGGCTCCTCTTCCCAAATTGTCGATTTTTGTGGACAATACGAGTGTCAGTAATGTCTCTCCAATTGACGCTCAGATTGTCCACGAAATTGGGCAATTTGGGAAAAGGAGATGCGATTATTCCAGTCTCGCGGTTCATATTTATAGTCACGAATAATTGTAAACATTGCATTGTAATTTGTTTATTATTGTCGAAGTAAGAAAGTATGCCGCACTTATTATTGAACTGCGGATTTTATGCGCTTAGAATAAGATGTGCTTTGCTTGGATTTATGAAATACAATACACCGTCCTCGCTTATTATAGTAAACTCAAGAAAATATTCTATACTTTGATCACTTGAATAGCGGATTTTATTCGCATATGACAAAAATGAGAACGTAAATCACAAAATGGTAGAAATGGTAGATAATTTTCAGAATTCGTGACTTGTCCAAATCAATATGACAAAGTGAGTGAAATGAAAGTGTCTTCAGAGAAGAGATATACAGTAATGTCTCTCTAATTGACGCTCAGATTGTCCACAAAAATGGACAATTTGGGAAGAGGAGACGCGATTATTCCAGCCTTGCGGTTCGTTTTCATAGTTAGAAATTGTCAAGAAATATAACAACGAGTCGCAAGGCTCGAATAATCGTATCTCCTCTTCCCAAACTGTCCAGTTTTGCACGCAATCTGAGCGTCAGTTAGAGACATTACTGTACTGCGGTATTTTGTAGGGGTTGACAAGAAAGTAATTTCGATTTGCACCGATAGAATTTGTAATTTCAAAAATTACTTTTCGGAAAGTAATTTCGATTTGTCGTTCTTTTGTTAAAGTTATAATTTTTTTGTTGTCTTCAGCTTTGGTAGTTGACACGTTTAGATTACTATAAAAACAAATTCCGTGTAGTTTCGTTTACGACTGATGGTTCGCTGTTAATTTTAACACGGAGCACAAAAATGACCATTATCGACACATTTTACGTTTTTATTTTCATAGAGGCAAGTCTTTAGCATCGCATCTTTAGCAACGCGTACAAAATTATTGGAATTTGATTTTGAAGCGATGTCGCATCCTCCATATAGCCCCGACCTTGCACCGTCGGATTATCATCTATTTCGAAGCCTAAAAAGCTTTTTAAACGATACAAATTTCAATAATAACGATAGCTGAAAATTTCAATAATAACGAATCGCACTTGATTGAGTTTTTTACTCATTAGAACCAGAAGTTTTACGAGCGCGGAATCGTGAAGTTGCCAGAAAGATGGCAAAAGGTGATCGAACAGAATGAAAAATACTTGACCGATTAAAGCTAATTTCTCGTATGGAAAAAATTGTATTTTATTTAACATTGAAATACCGAAATTACTTTCCTGCGAACCGAATACAAAAGCAATAAAACCGGACGCACCGGACGCGTCGATCGATATTACAGAAATGAACAAAGGAAATCCTGGAGAAACCATAACTGACCGGTGCTTCTGAATTGTTCGAAGTGGCCGGCTCGTTAGGGGAAAGTCGATAACAGAGCGTAAGTTTGCAGATTAAGTTTCGGGGGAGGGCCAAAGTTCGTTGGCCTTCGCGTCGGGTTCGTCGATTACGTGCTGTTTCTGGTGCTCGCGGGGAGAAAGAAGAATCCCGGCGAACGTATAACTGGCCTTTTATGAGTGGCACGTAAGACGGAAGTTGCGAAATATCCACTTGAAAAGCCCAGGAACCCCGCGGGCAGACGCGAGAGCCCCTATAAACCTGCGGCGATCCCTGTTGCTGAACGTGCTCCATGGCGAGCCCCTGCCACGGGCTATGGTGGCCGCGAAAAATATCTGCTCGGCACTTATCTCCTAATAGGATAAATAATGGGCGCCGCTTCTACCGGGTGGCGGCGTACCAGCCCGGCGTTTCCGCTTTGATGGAATTAGAGGCGTATACGCGCGAGGCGTGACCAAGAGGAGACCGAATTCAATTTGTTTCGCCGAATCGGTACCAGATACGGTTTAACGGCTCCGCGAGCCTGGTTTCTGCGCCCTTGCGCATCGCTCTGTCAAATATCATCAAGCTGCGAATATTGCACTGTGCGCTGTGATTCATTTGATGGTAGCGTGCGACGTGACACCGAATCTGAGGTATTGGGATTATGGAATGGAAATGAATATGATTCTAATACTTTGCTTAAAAGGACTTTATTTTATTCCTTTATTGAGAGAAGGTATATGAGCGAAACCGATCGAGCGATCAAACTCTACTGAGAGTCCGGTAAGAAGAAACGCTTCTTTTATACGCTTTTTGGGTTCGTCGTGTCCACCAATCAGAGACGTTTTATTTGTCGCGTTTCACATTGTATACGTGACGCTGGGACCCCCAAACAGTCAGGGTACGATGTATATCTAATGGTACCGGTGATGATGTATCGCGGTATCTACTATATACTATATATTACATCACCGTTGTTGCCCGCTGACGGAACCGGCGAAAATGTAAACCGATATCTTAGTATCTTAGTACTAAGTAAACTATAGATTAATTTTTGTTCGAGGCTAAAATTTCAACATGAGGAAATAAAGGAATAATGCCAGGGTTTTTTCATCTAATTACGGAGATCTGTCGCAGAGAAGAGTAGAGAAATACGTCAAGATACTTTCCCAATTTTTCGGAAGTGAAATCGACGCTCTAGTTCTTCAAGTGACTGCTGAAAATTTTTATTTATTTATTCGTTGATTTTATTTATGCATTATTTGTGCACAACGAACCGAAATGTGTTTATGAGAAGCGACAATAGAACAGGAATAGGTTAAACTTTTCCTAAATTTGCCAAATTCGACGAAATGCACGGACTTTGTAAAATTTTTCTCGCGGATGCCGTTTCCAGCAGAATAAACTTCGATCCTTCCCCTTTAATTTGAAAGCAAAGAAACGTGGCTGCGATTTTTCCTCCCAAAGTTACAGCTCCTCAAAGTAACCCTTGCATTTCTGTCGTGTACCACCACAGGGAGGTTGAAAAAGATGGCCTCGCATTTGAAGGGTTACAGTGAACAGGGTACATGAAACTTAAAATCGGAAAATATTACCTTAAATTAGAGGTTTCAAGCTTCAATTAAAAAAAAATATCAACATCTTATGGCGATGCTTCGCGGAGTCATCGTCGGTCAAAGTTGGCCAATTTTTATCAAAAATTGTTCCACGTTATAATTTGTTGAACAGTGTACAAATATTAGTATCGGTTGAACTTTTCCTCGGGGTTTTCTATTTTTTTTTTACATTCCAATGGATTTTGTCGACGAACAGTCCAAAGAGCAAAGTCCCGAATCCAGGAACGTAATTAAAATAAGGAACTCTCGCAGCACCAATTGTCGATACAGAGCGATCAACCGTCTCTGGTCTTTCTGTGACCGAGGAAACGAACGGAATTCAGGAATTAAACGCGAGATAGCAATCGGAAGAGTTGTCGGCGAAGATGACGCTGTGAATCGGTCCATGCTACCAACGAAGCTCCTCTTTGAAAATACATATCGCGCGGCGTGTGAGGATCTAATTCACGGTATCGTTTGTCGACGTTGTCCTGTCAGTGTGCTCCATGCGATGCTACCTTTGAGAATTGCTTTGACGATGCCTTGACTGATGCCGATCTATTTAATGCTGCCGCTGTGCACGGTTATTAGAAAACCGGCTTGCGTCATGTGCTTCGTGCGGATAGCTTTCGAACTATAGCTATCGTTTTCCTCTAGACATATTTCTTGCATTTTACACAGATATTCTGCATTTTATATTTCCTGAATTTTATATAGATATTCTGAATTTTATATTTCCTGAATTTTATATAGATATTCTGAATTTTATATTTCCCATATTTTACATAGATATTCTGAATTTTATATTTCTCGCATTTTATATAGATATTCTGCATTTTATGTTTCTTGTATTTTACACAGATATTCTGAATTTTATGTTTCCTGAATTTTATATAGATATTCTGAATTTTATATTTCCCATATTTTACATAGATATTCTGAATTTTATATTTCCTGAATTTTATGTAGATATTCTGAATTTTATATATCCTGTATGTTATATAAATATTCCATGTTTTATATAGATATTATACATTTTATAATTCCTGAATTTTATATAAATATTCTGTGTTTTATATTTCTTGTATTTTATATAGATATTCTGCATTTTATATTTCCTGTCTGTTATATAAATATTCTGTATTTTATATAGATATTCTACATTTTATATTTCCTGCATCTTATATAAATATTCTATGTTTTATATTTCTTGTATTTTATATAGATATTCTGCATTTTATATTTCCTGTATGTTATATAAATATTCTGTATTTTATCTAGATATTCTACATTTCATATTTCCTGCATGTCATATAAATATTCTGTATTTTATATTTCCTGTATTTTACACAATATTTATTCAAACAAACATTCATATATTATTATTATGTCGGCCAAGAAAAGCCCAACAAAAATCGATATTTCAATCCTGACACAGGTTCTTAATACCGCAATCATGCTATACTTAATTAAGCATATATATGATACAAATGTTCTCAATAACATAATTATGATACATTTTCTAAAAAACTGCGCTGACTCGTTTTTCATTTCTCATTGTAAGAAAATCTGAATATCGTTGAAAGGGTAACAAACAAATATGAAAAACACCCACGCGAGAAGTCGCAAAGTTTGTTCATAAAAAAATCCCCCCCCCCCAAAAATAAAAAAAAAACGCACCATATATACTAAAACACCCCGTTAAGTTGCGAATCCCGATAGACGCGAAGCTCGCATCGGTCAGTTCCGGCCTAATCTGATCCGCGCTGTTCTTTGCTTTAGACGGTCACGGATATGGGACAAGATACATGGGCCGGTGCTGTGCTCCCATTTCAAAATACAAATAGAGAGCTACACTTGTAAATACATATACGGCCGGCGCGGTGCGGCGCGGCGCGGCGCGCGCTCGCGTTGTGCACACAGCCCGCGCGGATCTTGTACATACGTTTCGCCGGCTCTGACACAGGTTTACGAGGCCACTGTACATACAACAGATCCACGCGGACCGCGTACATTTACAGAAACGCCGGTTTAAAGCCGCGTTTTGACTGCAATTCCGGTCGCGCACCCCCGAGAGCGCGGCGCGGCCGCGGCCGCGGCGGCGGCGGCTCTCGAGAGCGGTTCCGCGTTTTATTATCCTCCGCCAAACGGGCTGCTAACCCACCGACATTTCTTTTCTTCTTTTCGAGAACGCAATTAGACCGGTAAACGGAGCGGCGCCGGTGATACGTGCTATTAAAGCCGGCCGGCGCGGCGCGGCGCGAAGCGGAATTTTTTAACGCGATGTAAAATACGCCGGCCGAGAGTAATTCCCGGAAATCATGTAAATTTCCCGCGGCAACTATCACTGGCTTAACTCGATGGCAGACCCGAGCCGGCCACCCTGCAACGGCAGTCGGCGGTGTTTCGCAGTGATACCGCGCGGAATTATTCGTGTTTGGTAGCGTATTATCTTGGATCGAAGCGCTCTCTCTCTCTCTCTCTCTCTTCCCGCGCCGCGAAGCCCGTTTGATTTATTTTATTTCGCTCGCTGCGAACGAACGATTTTCCGCGCTTCGAACCGTACCTCCGAGGGAAATTCAATCAATTGGAAGCTCTGCGTGCCGGTTGCTTACCCCCGTTGCGCTTGGAAATTGAAGACAGTAGCCTGATTTTTATGAGAACGGAGTTCAGGAGTTCGGGAAGTTCTTAAAGTACCGGGAGACGTTTCAGCGCGCTGCGATTCCCGTTGTACCGCGCGCAAAACAATCGCGGTAGGAAACAAACTACGCGGCACGAAAGCAGAGGTTTCTGGCTTTAAAACGAGTCCACGTTCGTCTTGTTGCGATTTCTTTTCACGGAGTTATAACCGTGCAAATATCGAGAATTTCTGAGAAGCCATACTTTCTCGGGCCGCTGTGTTTTATCGTAATCACTTGTATTCGTGACTTTATGTTGCAGTTTGATCCTCAAGATAAAATGTTTATTCAAGTGTGAACGGTTATAGTACAGTGTGTACTCGCGTATTCAATGAAATAGTAACATAATCGTAGAGAAACTAGCGTAATGAGCAACATACAGGATGTCTGAAAATTATGGTATTTCCGGAAAATGAGGAGTTCCTGAGGTGATTTGAAGTAACTTTTTCCTTTACAACAATTTTCTCCGAGGCATCGTTTACGAGTTATTGAGGAAAAACTATGACCAATGAGGGACAAGCTCGCCTGGCGCTAGACGGCCGAGCCAATGAGCGGAACTGGGCTTCGTGCGCTCGTTGGCTGGGCCGCCGCGCGCCAGCGGAGCTCGCCTCTTATTGGTCAGTGTTTTTTGTTAATAACTCGTTAAAGATGCCTCGGAGAAAATTTTTGTAAAGGAGAAAGTTGCTTCGAATGACCTCGGTAATCTCTAATTTCCCGGAAGTACCATAATTTTGGGCCATAATTTTATACTCTGTGTAGTAAATTCTCTCCGATTGTCCCTCAGTTTGTAAACAAAAATGGACAATTTGGGAAAAAGAGATAAGATTATTCGAGCTTCGCGTTTTTATAGTTATTGACAATCGGAGAATCTAATAAACGAGCCGCGAGGGTCGCATAATCGTATCTCCTCTTCCCAAATTATACATTTCTCTTCACTAGCTGAAGGAAAACTGGAGAGAATTTACTGTACATAAAAGTCGGTGGAACGAAAACAAGAAACGCACGCTGCTCCGCTACTTGAAAGAAAAATCAACGTTTACAAACTCACGTCAGAGACTGTGACTCACAGTCTCCTCAACCGTTCGTCTGCGACATTGCCGAAACCCGATATCAAAACAAACGCTCGACTTTTTCTTTTTGAATAAAACACAACGCAATGCAAAGATTACAGGAAAAGCGATAATTATTTTTTCTTAACATTGAACACACTGAACTTTTGTTAATACTTTATTAATTCGACTATCACTATATGAGCCGTTTATTTTGAAAGTGGCATAAGTCACTTTTTTTTTTTAATGAAAAGATACCGTTCAATTGTAATTAGTGTTACCATTAACTCGATTTTTTTGAAAAAGTGACTTGTGCCACTTTCAAAATAAACGACTCATATATCACTCGACTGGTGATTCCGACTCATCACTTAAAGATTGTTACTTAACATTTTAAAATAATTTTAACGTTGACAAATTTGTTTGTATCTTAAAAAACTGTAAAAAGTGCAATTGTCGCACGAGTCATAAAAGTCAATTTCATATATACATATATGTATATAAGATGTACTTAAGTCATACAAAATGGAAATACCATAAGTTAATAAAACAATTTTGAATTCAGAGTTCAAATGGCTTCGAGTACAAAGGGTTCAACTTTATTAATATTTTATTAATACTAAACGTGTAAATAAATAACTTTGTACAATTTCATCAAAAATAGTCTTGATTTAATAAAACTGCAACGCTTTAAAACCATACATACATGTTTATTCAATTCTCATAAAAAATGCCCGGAAACCGAGAAAGTCGGAGAAAAAATAAAATAAATCTGCATCGAACTCTCGTTTCCCGAAATTAACGATTACGTCAGCATACCGTGTCAAGGACCGTCAAGAGAAGAAAACGGTTAACACAAAGAGCCATGTTCGCCGCGACGCCCGCGAAGTTATGACAACGCGACGTGCGCGGCTTATTTTTCTATGCGTCGCCGCGAAAATTGGAAAGATCGTCCTTTTTTTCCGTCCGCGCGCGCGCGCGTACAAAGGCTACAGGCTGCGTCCTTCCATTCGCAATTTAGAGCCGCGGAAGCGGCAACACTTTCACGACGTGCCTTGGCAGCAAATAGCGTCTCAAGCTTAGCGTTCGCTTCAGCACCCTCGCGCCCTACGCTAAGGTGACAACTTAACGAGAAGGCTTTCGCCCTTTTTTCAGCCTTTGGCTCACCCCGGAACGGTCTACCCGGAATACAGACAAGCTCGTTCGGACACCGCCGAGTTTTCTTTTTTCTCTCGACTTGTCACCGATGTGTGTACATCGCTGTGCGCATCGACGTGTCTATTATTCGATTTAGCTGCTCGACAATTACGAATCTGCCGTGGGAAATTGTGCTCGGTGGCTTTGTTCGGGTTTCTTCGTGGTTCGCGGTCGATAATAGAGAATACAATGCGATACAAAAATAATATACATAAAATGTATACAATTTATTGTATATATACAATATATACAATTTATTGTATATTTACATTATATACAGTTTATTGTATATATTATTATTGTATATGTACAATATATACAATTTATTGTATATTTACATTATATGCAGTTTATTGTATATATATACAATATACGTATGCAATATGTATAAATATATATACAAAATATACAATAAATATATATATTTATACATATTGCATACATATATTGTATATATGCAATAATAATATATACAATAAATTGTATATATTGTACATATACAATAAGCTGTATATAATGTAAATATACAATAAATTGTTATTTTTGTTATACTGTATATGTGTATCGAATATAAATTGTATATATTATTATTGTAATTATTAAATTGTAAATTACAATTATTAAACTGTATATATTATTTATATATATAAAAATATATATATAACAAAAATACAATATATAAATAAATCAGAAATATTCGGACACGGAATTTTTAACACGGAATAAATTTTAAAACATTCTGATAAATAATTTGAAGCTTTCTGAAATCATAGACGGTCTGATATATTAATAAACGACCACCAAAAAATGATTGTAAAAATTAAGATTGGTTGAAATTAGCAAAAAAGGATAAGACGAACTCATACTTTTTAACTCTTCTATTTTAGTGAATAATTAAACTATTGTTGCTGTGGAAAGTTTATTCTTGAACCAAGGAACATTTAAAATCACTGAATATTCTGTATTCAGCGAATCATGGTGTTCAAGGTTTATGTACACGTCGCGCATGTGCGTATAGCTGTTTTCGCGTCTCGCATCCTTCACTCGGGAAATATTTCACTCGATCGTCGACAAGAATTCATTCGGGCATGTTATACGATACAACGACCCCAAATTCGCGAGAGGCCATTAAACTTTCAGATTTATTATCATGAAAACACTGCTCGAAGGTTATGTTGTTCCAGCATTCTGTCTAACGTCGGCGCGGCAGCCTAAATCTGCCGAGATCCACGAAATTGATACCATATTGCGAATTTTCACCCTGAACCGGCGCGGACACCGTAGACTTTCTCAAACGAAAATATGCTGGTCTAGCTAATAATTTTTTTTTCAATACAAGCGAGTTTGACATTATTTGTCAATTTCTGTCGCGATATTTTTTAAGGTGCTTGTTCTAAACACAGTTTTTGTAGAGCTCAATGGAAGCTGTGAAAATTTTAATTAATTATCACAATCTAGATAATTGAGTAACAATATACTCTAGGTCCACAAATGGACCCGGTGTCTATATGAGCCGGTTATAATATGAGCCGTTTATTTTGAAAGTGGTTTATAACAATAGTGGTTTATAACAATATAATAATCATAAGTCACTTTGTTTTTAAGTCGATATATTTGAGGGTTTGCGTTTTAACACGTTTAAAAATATGGATGCTAACTTTCGGGAAGATTTACTTGTATTTGTTATCTCAGGATACTGATATTTCTCTCAGTATAAATAATTTCGTATAAACATTAAAAAATCACCACTTTTCATTTCGGAAAAGTGACTTATGCCACTTTTAAAATAAACGGCTCAGATACAGGGTATTAATACCTTATATTAATACCTTATATTAATACCTTATATTAATACCTTACTGCATTACAATTTAATTTTACACAGTGTTTTATAATTATGTTAACATGGGGTGATTTCTAAGCTCATTTGAAGTAACTTTTTCCTTAGCGAAAATGTAATCCGCGGATTCGTTTACGAGCTATCAACGAAAAACGGTGACCAATGAGAGGCGAGCTCGCCTGGCGCCATGCGGCCAACCCAGTTCCGCTCATTGGCTCAGCCGCCTCGCGTCAGCCGAGCTCTCCTCTCATTGGTCGCTGTTTTTCGTTAATAACTCGTAAACGAAGCCGCGGATTGCATTTTCGCTAAGGAAAAAGTTGCTTCAAATGACCTCAAGAATCAGCCCGTGTTAACATAACTATAAAACACTCTATAGAATTAAATTGTAACGAAGTAACTGTTCCATTTAACTTTATTACTAACATTCACTTATTCACTTAACTCAACCAATTACAAGCAAGAATGTCTAAAATTTGAATCGATGTCTACGCTGCAACAGACAAAACGTTCGACGAATTTCAAGGGTCCGCGCCTTTATTCCAACATTCCTAAGGAACCGATTGAAACTAATTATCGCGGCAAACGTTTAACAGAACGATCGTCGTATTCCGCGTGGAAATGAATTCGTTGCCACTTCATCGAACCAATATTAAAGATTTAGGGTCGCCAAATGACGTAGAATAATAAAATGGAGGGTTCCATTAGAGACGATAAAGGATTCAAAGCAGAGAGCACTAAAACGCCGAGATCGCCGTGATTTATTCAACAGCCGGGATAAAATTTTGCTCGGATCACCGTCGAGGCGTCGACAACAGAATAGTCCGGCCCGTATTAATTGTTCGGTGGGACCAGATCCACGCGATACGCTCGCGGAACTAACTAGTTCGTGACGGAAGTACGTTCCAACGAATACGTCGGATCAGCGGCAGCGGCCGCTGAACTCGCGTTAGCACGAACGCCACCGAGCCAACAAGGTTTACCAAGTTCCCGGGAGATGTCTATTGACAGTTTCACTCGGATGTTTCATTGATTCGGGCGCAAGTAGCTACGCGAGGGTTTGCTCGGGCTTCGGATCCGTCCCCGCGAGCAACGGATTCTTGGGCGCGGATCTTCGCCGGTTCCGGCGCTGACGAAATCCGGCCGTTCGTTGCCTCGCGATTGGTCGTTAACCCTTTCGATACTACGGGCCACTATAGTGGCCCTCCATAAGATGCCATCGAGGTACTACGAGCCACTATAGTGGCCCTCCATAAGATGCCATCGAGGTACTAAGGGCCACTATAGTGGCCCTCCATAAGTTCGATCGTTTGTAGCGAATAAAGTCAGTGCTTACTGCAGAAAGCTAATTCACCTTATTTTTCTCTCAACAACGGATAAATAGATATGCCTTATTTTTTTCAATTTTGTTTAACTTCATTTGGATTAACCCTTTTGCTACGGGCGGGTTCTCCGCTGCGGTACCCCCGCAACGATCGACGTCTTGTAGCGTGCAGCGATGTCGCAGCGCGCCGCCCAGCAGAAGTACCGCGGCGGAAAATCCGCCCGTAGCGAAAGGGTTAAAGCGGGCCGTTTGCATTCCCGATGGAAAACCGCGAGGCGACTATGAAGACGCGCGACGTACATCGGCCCCGTCCCAAAGTGGATTCGCGTTATTCGTGTCGAGATCGTTTCGACACACGACTGTTTTATTGCAGCGTGTGCAAAACCGTACGATGGGTCATTTAACTCTTTCGCTTTAATTTTTCTTGCGAACTGCGTGCTGCGTAAATATATGATATACAGGGTATCCCGGAAATGTCTCGCAATCCGGAAATGGGAGGTTCCTGAGGTTGTTTGAAGCAACTTTTTCCTTTGCGAAAATTTTCTCCGAGGCTTCGTTCACGAGTTATTAACGAAAAACACTGACCAATAAGAGGCGAGCTCGGCTGGCGCGCAGCGGTCCAGCCAACGAGTGCACGGAGCCCGGTTCCGCTCACTGGCTCGGCCGTCTCGCGCCAAATGATCTCGTCTCTGAGTGGTCACTGTTTTTCGTTAATAACTCGTAAACGAAGCCGCGGATTGCATTTTCGCTAAGGAAAAAGTTGCTTCAAACGATCTCAGGAATCCCCTACTTTCGGATTGCGAGACATTTTTGGGACACCCTGTATGTACAGTTACGTCGCATTGTTCCGCGGATGTCACGCTCGAACCACGAGCTTTGGCACCTCGGCTTTTACGACGAATAAATCTAGTATACTATTCCTTTTTGCCGCCATAATGGGAAACGATGACGTCGGCTCGTGTCGGCTTCAGTTTCGGCGGGGTCTTATCCGCTTTTATCCCCCGCTCGATTTGCGAGCGGATCTAACACACGGCGGAGCTAAATTCCGAGACTGTGCGGAATTTTTCTTGGAATCATTGGCGAAGACGACTTTTATCTTGTATGAAGGTCTGATAATGAGTGTTTATGACTACTTACCGTTTTCTTCGTAGTTGGAACGATTAGAATTCGATGTTCGAATTATAATAATTTCCTGGAAGGAAAAGAAAATTTTTATTTATCGAATGCCCGAATCTTATTATTATTATTATATTATTATTATATTGACGTTAAGAAAATGGAATTTTTTACCATCATTCTCTTAATTGGTTTATCACTAGATATCTTTATCTCGAGTCAGACTCGTCGAAATTGGGCGAAGAGTCAATTGTTATCCATGAAAGTATCTTTACAATTTGAGAAATTATAAGAAAAATTAATCAAATTATTTAAAATTATTCTATATTAATGATGTATATATATATGATAATTTATAGTTGGTACATTGCAAATGTCAACGCGTAATGATAATTTATAGTTGGTACGTCGATTTTAATTTCACACTTTATAATACATGCATATATATTTTTTTTAAATTAAATTATAAGGTACACATATATCACAAAATACAAAATTATAAACAACATGCCAGCTATAAATTATCATAATGCGTCAACAATTGCAAGTATTATACGTACAGAATGATTTATTTTATCCATTCCAAATGGTTAATATTTTAGAATTACCTTAAAGCCGTGACTAGAACGAATGAAATTTGTTGCTCGGCTGCGGAAAAATTCAGTTTTTCAAATCGACAAAGAGGTATTGGAGACAGGCATGAATCGAAGCATAGATCCGGTGCAAAAGTGCACGGCGTCCCTTATTAAGGTTACGGTTGGTTTACCATTTTGTAATCCGTTTGCTGGAATCACAGAACGCTGGCAGTTAGTTTATCCCCGATCCCTCTATTCCAGGACAATCCGGAATTAGATCGCTGTCACATCTGAACCGGAAACATTTAACAAATACTCCGTGACATTTCCAGTATGAACCCCGACCCCGATTAATTACGAGACTTGCTAACTATCCGGATTCGAACCAGCCAATTCTGTTTATAACTTCTATCGATCCTGCTTTATGCTCGCGTGTTCGGCGATATAAACTAGGTATAACTGGACTTTTAGGAGAACGTTTTACCGCCGGTATTAATACTAACGCAATTCCCAGCAGATAGAAATAGTTTGTCGCTTGATATAGAAACGATCGCGTTAGTTGATCGAATTTCGATCGGTTCATTTCATTCTTACGGCTCTTTGAAACTTTTACATTTCTATTTTAGTTGAATCGATATTTCCGGAGCAGCATCTGCTAATGATTTTAGAACTGACTTCTGGGATCACGCTATCATTTCTCCAGATTGAAAGATCGATGTTTATTATGAAAAAGCTAGAATCCGTGTTGTATTAAAAAATCGAACGGGCGAAGGTTGTAGAAAACGAGGGAGATTGCTTCGTGGACTAATCTTTTTGTATACGAATTTAATGAAGATTTTAATTTTAAGAAAAGACAAATTTTAACTTACACACTCAATACACTGCTCAACAAAATTATAGCGTAGAAAAATTTTTGATAAAAATTGACCAACTTTGGCTGACGATAACTCCGCGAAAAATCACCGCTGCGAAACGCAAGGTCTACTTCAAAGTGCTGTAACTTCGCGAAAAAAAATCGCAGATGCGTTTCTTTTTTTTTAAATTAAAGGGGAAGGATCAAGTTTCACAGCACTGTAAACGGGATTTCCAAAAAAAATTTTACGAAGTCTGTGCATTTTGTCAAATTTAGTAAATCATCGATATGATAAACAAGGCCTCACATTTAAAGGGTTACAGCGATGAGAGCGCATCGAACATAAAATCCCGAAATACCGTCATAAAGTAGAAGTTTCAAGCTTTAATTTTAAAACAATATCGTCATCCTACGATGATTTTTCGCGAAGTTACCGTCACTCAAAAATGACAAACTTTGATCCAGAATTTATCTATGCTATAATTTTCTTCAGCAAAATATGTAAAAATCTGTATTATTATTTCTCACAGTATCATCGAGGAAGTTGTGTACCTGGCGAAAAAATCCTGTGAAGCAACAGTTCGACACCAAACGTGTCAAGTACATAAAACGAATTTTCCTGTCGGCGAGATAAATCCAGCCGGCCTTATCCGCGGCGAGTGTCGGACGGATAATTGCCCGATAATCATCGCGCGATTTACCGAAGTTGCTGGATAATTTGCAGCGTCGCATCGCGGTGCTGCTGTCGCAGAACGCCCATCTAATAAGCACGTCGGACTGCATGGATTCCCCGGCCCCCGATAGAGCCGTGTCGCAGCTGATAGTGATAGGCGGTTCGGCGATTCGTTCCGCGAAAAAACCGCGGGCCGAAGCGCGAGCCCGAAAGACGAATGGCTTCCTGTCGAGCCACGGTCCCGCTAACGAGTCAATCTAGATGCACTTTGCAGCCCGAAACACGGAGTCGGCCGCGTTCGCGGTGACTAAACTAAATATTTGCATCGGAGGACGCCGCGACGTTCGAGAGCGGCCGGCATGAATTATTCAGAGTCATAAAGCGGCCGCGCTCGCGCCCAGTAATTGCTGGTTTCTGAAGCAGCGTGATTGAGGATATGGTTGCACACGCGGAGCAATGTCGCGAATCGATTTCGTGCCGCGAAACGAACGCAGAGCCTGTGTACTATTCACTTTGAGCACGGCCCGCTGGTCGGCGTTCGTTACGCACTTTTGCTAACGACGACGCGCGCCCTTGTACTTGCGGAACTACAGTTGCGTTCCTGTACTTAACCACGCTTGGAAAACGGTGTAACATTTTTCAAACTGGACTAGAATCCTTTTTTAGACGACAGAAGACTTTGGAATGGCTATAGAATTAAAAACTCATGTTTTACAACTTTTTCTATCTGAGTCTATAACGACAATTTAACAAATTCGTTTTGTATGTGGATAAAATGTTTTTGGCACTGTCTTTAGTACCGTATATAAGGGTGTCTCATAATTATGTTAACACATGGAACGGAGTGATTCCTGAGGTAATTTGGAGTAACTTTTTCCTTAGCGAAAATGCAATCGGTGCTTTCGTTTGCGAGTTATTCACGAAAAACACTGACCAATGAGAGGCGAGCTCGCCCAGCGCTAGGCGGTCGTGCCAATCAGTGGAACCGGACTCCGACCGCTCGTTGGCTCCGCCAGCGTCGCGCCAGCTGATCTCGCCTTTCATTGGTCAGTGTTTTTCGTGAATAACTCGAAAACGAAGCCACCGATTACATTTTCGCTAAGGGAAAAGTTACTTCAAATCTCCTCAGGAATCACCCCTTTCCCGTTGTTAATATAATTATGGGACATCCTGTACAAATAAATTCAACGAATATTATTTATTAATTATTATTTATATACATTATATATTATGTAATATTATATGTACGATTATTATTTATAATATCATTAAGTCACAGAATGCCAAAGTGACTTCGAATAAAAAAATCTTTAAACGTTGCACTCTTACAGTATCAAAGTATAACCTCGACCCTTTAAAATGGACATAGGGAGAACACTGCAGCACTTTTTTACGCGAGGTTGCAGGAGAATATAGTTCGACAATTGTAGAGTAGTTTATTATGTCAATTTAATCTTTCTTGAATATTATAGACTACTATAAATTGCTCCTGTAACTTTTAATAAAAATATCTTTAAACGTTGCACTCTTACAGTATCAAAGTATAACCTTGGCTCTTTAAAATGAGCATAGGGAGAACACTGCAGCACTTTTTTACGCGAGGTTGCAGGAGAATATAGTTCGACAATTGTAGAGTAGTTTATCATGTCAATTTAATCTTTCTTGAATATTATAGACTACTATAAATTTTGCTCCTGTAACTTCGAATAAAAATATCTTTAAATATCGCACTCTTACAGTATCAAAGTATAACCTCGACTCTTTAAAATGGACATAGGGAGAACACTGCAGCACTTTTTTATGCGAGGTTGCAGATCATAGTTCGACAATTGTAGAGTAGTTTATCATGTCAATTTAATCTTTCTTGAATATTATAGACTACTATAAATCTTGCTCCTGTATCTTGGAATAAAAATATCTTACATGCACTCTTACAGTATCAAAGTATAACCTCGACTCTTTAAAATGGACATAGGGAGAACACTGCAGCACTTTTTTACGCGAGATTACAGAAGATCATAGTTCGACAATTGTAGAGTAGTTTATCATCCCCTAAATCAATTCTTAAGCACTGTTTTTCTCGATCGTCGAAACAAGATCATTCGATGCCCTCGCGGTAGAAGTGCTTGCGAATGCGTAGAAAACTCAACGCGGTATCCAATTTAACAAAGTACACACGCTTTAAAGCTGTTCCTTGTTAATTCAGCGCCGGTTGAAGGGTTAATAAGAAGACCGACCGAACTTGCTGCGACACGAGCCCGTAAAGGGTCAATGGTCCGCTATTTTTAATCTCATAGACACAGCGTGGATAAGGCTGCCGTGACAGGTGTCACGTGCCTAACATAGGGTTAAGACATCAAACAAACCGGGAAAATGTCGCGTGCCGTCGCGTATCCCAGACGCGTCGCCTTAAATTAGAAACCGATTTATCGATTCTTTACGTAGCCTCCACGTCGCTTACATGATCCCGGCTGATACGGGATACGCCGATGCCTCCCATTCAGCTCCGCTACCAATAATGTGGTAGTTGCAACTATGGTCCACGGTTCAGGGGAAATTGCTTCCAATAATGTCAGACACACCCGTCTAACTTCTCGATACGTTGAGCCGTGCCAAATCCTCGGGAATGTTTGCGGGTCGATACATTCGTTCTATCTGCGCGATTAAAGAAATCGATTCTCTTCGCTCTTGGCACGTATCTAAAGGATACGCAAGGGCGTGGGTTGTTCCCGGACGTAAACGGCCCCTCGTTAAGAGACCTCTCGCGTGGCCGACTCCGAAGCTCCATAATTTTGCATAAATTATATGTCTGTATATCGAGCATTTTTAAACGTGCCGCAAAAAGATTCAGGCCGCGCACCATTTCAGCTGTCGCGTCACGCGAAATCACGTGGAATCGTTTGTACGTTTCTACCTCCGACCCCTTTACTTGTACGCTCGTGTTAATTCGAGCGCGCTAAACAGGCCGAACTGTGCACACTCGAGATAATTCGAGCGGCGTTGTATTTTATGCTGCTATAATTTTTCACACTCGGATGTAACCGAGAATTGAAAGTAACAATGTGAAAGCAAAGAAAAAAAATCGTTTTATTGATATTTATCATTTACATGGGATTGTAAGCTATAACACTTATTTATTCAAGAATAAAATATAGACAATGTTCTAAATTGTGTTTTTTTACATAAAAAAAATAATTGATTCTTTTTGGCCGTTTTTTTTTCAAAAAAACTGTGCGTTAAGGGGTTAATGCCGCGCGTCAGTTTCGCGACGGCCTTCCAATAAACAAATGAACGAAATTAAATTGGAAAAAAAATATTTTCTTGCAGCCGACAGATGTATCTGTTAATCCCACGGTGTAAGGAGGACGGTGGACCGACTTCGTCCCTGCTCCTACGATCTTAAAGGTGTACTTCGAGTATCGTCCGCTAGGTGCGCCAGTGAAACTTTCGCACTATCGGTGAGAATTTCTATTGTGTGTGCGTGTGTGCGGCACCTATTGCAGTAACAATACCGTAGTTAGTAGCACACTTGTACAAATATAGTTTTAAAAAGTAATATTTGTCGATGAGCACGCATCGGTGATGAAAACATCAGCACCTCTTGCGGGAACTCGCGGAAGTAAACTTCTAGCGTCGCAGAAATTTTTTGGTAACCGTAAATAATAAAATTCTCCTTTTTACAGCGTGAAAAATCCCAAGAAAGTTTATTTCTATTTTGTCTACAGCTTTCTAGGAAAAAATTCGTGTATAGTTAAGTATAAAAAGTAGTACACAAATTTAAGTATAATAATATAGTAATAATATAGTATAATATGTATAAGTAATATATTATATATAGTAATAATATAGTATAATATATATAAACAATAAAGTATATATTACATACTTTCTATACATATATTATATACCCGTCCGTCATTATATATTACACACATATATTTTTTAGTATAAAATTGAGTAGTATAAAAATTTCTCGTATAGTTATATTATAGTTGCAGGGATCTTCTTTAACGCGAGGATTTAATGGAACCTGTTGATTTCATCCGGAAGATAAAATGAAAATCATCGCTCGCCGACGAGAAGGCGGACACCCGTTAACTGTATGCACATAAATTAAACTCTCAAACCTGCACACTTCTGTTCGCAATCGTTGTTTCGGAAGAGTAATCGTGCTGTCCGCGCTCCGAAATCAGCAATTTTCTAATCTGCGATATAATGAACGGTCCGCGTAGTCGGGCTCCTCCATATTCTAGTAATTACAGACAGATACATCACGCGACAAATTCATGACGCAGGTGGGAACTGTATAATTCATGTCATCGTCCCTCGTTTCGATGCATTGATCATCCCGCATCCGTGTAATTACACTGATTAGAATCGGTCTCGAAAGTTGCATTACTTCTACGGGCCCCGTTCTCTTTGTAACATAATATTATAAAGCCAGCTTGTTTATTCGAACCAAAAACAAATCCAAGACGCGTTAATTGCTATCGTCCACCTGCGACCAAGCTCGTAATTCAATTGCAGATTATTTATGTATTATGTTTAAGCACTTCTTTGGGTATTATTTTGACACAGACTTCGTAACAATAATCGTGATTTATAGAGTAATTTCTACGAACGTTATTTAATGCAAAATTCGACTAGTTTCATACGGCTATTGTATGATTTTTGACTATCAAAGCGAGTGATATTTCTTGTTTGTTTTCAAAAGTGTCGAATGCAAATATTAAAGTACGTTTACGCAAACGTAATTTTAGTTATTACGAGGCACGATAGTTGTCGTTTTAGTCATTAGTCATTAATCGCGTATATTCTCCCTAGAATGCCAACATTTCGGGTTGCTGTGAATTTCCCTGCGCTAGTCCTGTGTCTATGTGATTTTTTGCTATATCGATGCTAAGGGCCTCCGAATTGACTTCGAATCGTGGCCAAAGATAATAAATTATCCAGAAAGTCAAGAAGTTCCAGAAGTTCCATAAAGTCAAGAAGTTCCAGGAGTTCCAGAAGTTCCATAAAGTCAAGAAGTTCCAGAAGTTCCAGAAGGCCCAGAAAAGTACCAGAAGTTCCAGAAAAGTTCCAGAAGTTCCAGAAGTTCCAGAAAGTCCAAAAGTTCCAGAAGTTCCAGAAGTTCCAGAAAGTCCAAAAGTTCCAGAAGTTCCAGAAGTTCCAGAAGAGTTCCAGAAAAGTTCCAGAAGTTCCAGAAAGTCCAGAATTTCCAAAAAAGTGCAGAAAGTCCAGAAGTTCCAGGAGTTCCAGAAATAAAAAAGTTAAGTCATCGATTTTTTTTGATTTTTTAGCATTACTATGTATTCATATTAATGTGCACCGGCATGCTGGCCGTTGCCTTTTTTGTCGACTGTCCTGAATTTTGTTCTCTCTCTCTCTCTCTCTCTCTCTCACGAGACGTCGGCAACTACAAAAACAAACCGCGAGCTCGAAAATCCGTGTCCGAGTGTCCGCCGATTACCGTTTTCAATTCCCAGGTCCGGGCCTTGCAGGAAGAATTTACCATATGAGCCGTTTATTTTGAAAGTGGCATAAGTCACTTTTTCAAAAAAATCGAGTTAATGGTAACACTAATTACAATTGAACGGTATCTTTTCATTAAAAAAAAAAAAAGTGACTTATGCCACTTTCAAAACAAACGGCTCACATCCCCACCCCGAGACCCGTCCGTCATTTTATAGCGAAAACTAGGACCCCCGTCTCACTGCAATAGAACCGATAGCCGCTCGTACCCACGCGTAAATACAGAGTGTTCCTAGAAACGCGCGTGTTCCCAAGAACGGAGCTTGAAAAAGAAAAGCTGCTCGCGATGGCAGCGAGCAGGATAAAAGGGACAGCAGGGCGGCCGAGATGTTTGATGACAATTAGGGTCCCCGGACATGTAGCGTCTAATGAGAGCGGCCTCGTTGTTAGCGACTACGGTCGCATTCTCGGTGTTCTTGAATTGTTCGAGTTCATGTGATTATGTTGCTCCGTAACTGGCTCGAGCAAGCCGTTTGTTTAGTGCCGTTGTTCGGTTGACTAATCGCGCCACTATTCGGAGAGATAAGTTTGGTTCACTACCTCGGGACACGTAATCCGAGAAGGATGTACTAGATTCGTGTCTTGTTCGGTTACTGTCGACAACACGTGTTGTACATCGTACGTACAATCGAAAAAAGATGTCTGCGTACACCATTTAAAGTCGAATAAATGTTTCGTAGCTGGACCAAATGACTCGAGGTCTTTCTCGAGATGTTGGAAGGATTAGTTTGCTAGATAACGTTCGTACAAGTTTTCGCAACGATTGCATTTGTTTCGAGGTAACAACAAAAATGGAGAGACGATGTTTTCACGTTCTGGAACATTTTTTGACAAATTTTTGTCACTAGAACGCGGATTCTTGAGCGGACTGAAAAAGCACCTGCGTAGACATTTCCTTTTTCTGCCTCGCATAAGAAATTCCTTCCTTGTCCCGGATTTTATAAAATAGATTATGAACGTACCCTAATTGATGTCAAACGATAGAAACCTTGATATTCAAACATTTCTGCGAACAAAAGAAACGAAAGAAACAGTGAATAAAAAAACGAACCGAGAATAGAAAAATAGAACGCGGACAAAAAAAAGGAGATGGCGAATAAAAAAAAGAAACGGCGAATAAAAGAAGGAACTATGAATAGAAAAAAAGAGATCGCGAACAAAAAAGAAAGAAACCTAGAATAAAAAAGGAAACCGCGAACAAAAAAGAGACCGCGAGCAAAAAAAGAGACCGCGAATAAAAAAAAAGAGATCGTGAATGAAACCATGAATAAAGGACCGTGTAATATGGAAGATAGATAGCGACATCGTCGACGATATTAGAACGTCAATATGATGCAGATATATAATGCGAGACGAACGAGCCGTACAGAAGACGTAATACCGAACGGGTATCATACACTAAACGCGTCTCCGTAAGCAAATGCTAAGTGCAGTCGGGCTGTTCATTTTGCGTATCACGAATAGCAGCGAAGACTATTTTACACCGTGGGGTTTATATCGTGCCGCTTGCTTCGTTACTTGCGTTTGCCGGTGCCGTTTAATTATAGTAGCGCAAGCTGCAACGTGCATCTTCGTACGGAGCTGTCATTACCCACGCTGAAAAGTTACACTCACTCGGGGAATCGGTGCATGCGTCAGAGACGCGCGGGTCGCGCATATATGCACGTCGTTTATCAGAAATGAAATTGCAAATATTCTCGGAGGGCTTCTCTATGTCTTCTATGTCTTTCGTGCCAACGAGAGATTTCGCGTGGCGCCTAAAAGACGACAGAATTCCCAGCTGAACATTTCTTTCGCATTTCTAATCATACGCGTTTCAGAAGTACAGTAATGTCTCTCTAATTGACGCTCAGATTGTCTACGAAAATGGATAATTTGGGAAAAGGAGATACGAATATTCGAGCTTCTCGGGCCGTTTTTATGGTCATTGGAATTTCATTTTATGGAATAATCGTATCTCCTCTTCCCAAATTATTTATTTTTGTGCACAATCTGAGCGATTTTGCGTGGCGCCTAAAAGACGACAGAATTCCCAGCTGAAAACTTCTTTCGCAGCGTAATCATGCGCGTTTCAGAAGTACAATAATGTCTCTCTAATTGACGCTCAGATTGTCTACGAAAATAGATAATTTGGGAAAAGGAGATACGAATATTCGAGCTTTTCGGGCCGTTTTTATGGTCATTGGAATTTCATTTTATGGAATAATCGTATCTCCTCTTCCCAAATTATTTATTTTTGTGCACAATATGAGCGATTTTGCGTGGCGCCTAAAAGACGACAGAATTCCCAGCTGAACATTTCTTTCGCAGCGTAATCATGCGCGTTTCAGAAGTACAGTAATGTCTCTCTAATTGACGCTCAGATTGTCTACGAAAATAGATAATTTGGGAAAAGGAGATACGAATATTCGAGCTTTTCGGGCCGTTTTTATGGTCATTGGAATTTCATTTTATGGAATAATCGTATCTCCTCTTCCCAAATTGTCCATTTTTGTGCACAATCTGAGCGATTTTGCGTGGCGCCTAAAAGACGACAGAATTCCCAGCTGAAAACTTCTTTCGCAGCGTAATCATGCGCGTTTCAGAAGTACAATAATGTCTCTCTAATTGACGCTCAGATTGTCTACGAAAATAGATAATTTGGGAAAAGGAGATACAAATATTCGAGCTTTTCGGGCCGTTTTTATGGTCACTGGAATTTCATTTTATGGAATAATCGTATCTTCTCTTCCCAAATTGTCCATTTTTGTGCACAATCTGAGCGATTTTGCGTGGCGCCTAAAAGAAGACAGAATTCCCAGCTGAAAACTTCTTTTGCAGCGTAATCATGCGCGTTTCAGAAGTACAGTAATGTCTCTCTAATTGACGCTCAGATTGTCTACAAAAAAGTGGTCAATGTGAGAAGAGCAGATACGAATATTCGAGCTTTTCGTGCCGTTTTTATGGTCACTGGAATTTCATTTTATGGAATAATCGTATCGCCTCTTCCCAAATTGTCAATTTTTGTGCACAATCTGAGCGTCAGTTAGGGAGACATTGCTGTATCTTTGATAATACCTATTCTTGATACGATAGGAACGCGACAAATATGGTATTCGATTAATTTCCGTCGATACGACGAACCTTCGATATCGCGTTCTCTTTCGTACATTGTTTTATAACGACGACAAGATTGTATTTATTTAAACTTCGTACGATTTCTATAGTTATTAGAATGCGAAATTTCTGAATTTCTCTGAGTACACTATACAGGGTGTCCCAAAAATGTCTCGTAATCCGATAATGGAAGGTTCCTGAGGTAATTTGAAGTAAGTTTGTCCTTGGCGAAAATGCGATCCACGGCTTTGTTTACGAGTTATTAACGAAAAAGAGTGACCAATGAGAGGTGAGATATCCTGGCGCAAGGCGGCCGAGTCAATGAGCGGAACTGGGCTTCGCGCGCTCATTGGCTCGGCCGCCAAGCGCTAGGCGAGCTCGCCTCTCATTGGTCAGTGTTTTTCGTTGATAATTCATAAATGAAGCCACCGGTTGCATTTTCGCTAAGGAAAAAGTTACTTCAAATGATCCCAGGAACTTCTCATTTCCGGTTTGCGAGACATTTTTAGGACACCCTGTAGAATAGTTTGAGAATATTGTTACACGATTTTCAATATACTGGGACAATTTAACAAAGAAATACATTTTTATTCATCTTCTGTTTAGAATAATAAGTGAAAACAATTTTTATTTTACATAAAAATCCGTGCTCTAATTATAATATCCAGTAAAAAAGTTTGTTCAGAAAATATGTCTCGTGGAGACGCTTCTATAATTTCAATAACTGCGAAAGAAAAGATCAGAAGAAATCATAAAAATCGCGAAAACGATTTTAATCAGTTATCTACATACAGTGCCGGATAAAATGATAGGACGTTTGCCATTTTTGAATGTTTCGCATAATAAATAAAATATGTGTACATTTTACATACCTTATTTATTAGAATGGAAACTGGTTATCGATATAAAGCGACGTATTATTTCTTGTCATACGAAAGATTTTGCAGTTGTAAAAATGGGAAACCGACGCGCAGAGATCGAAGTGCAGATCGAATCCACGAATCCTTGCGAGGATAACGCGAGCCCGGATAGTCGTATTGCCGAAATTGCCGGCTGCAACGTGATTAATGCTCGCACGTAATTTCATCCGCGTGTAGACACGCCGCACCCGTGGAGATTAAGATTGATACACGATAAGAGGCATGCGTGGGACCGCGATGCTATCAAGCGATTAAGCAAAGACATCGGAACAAGTGATCGAACGACATCGGCAACGATACTATCTCTAAGGAATTATGCGCTATTCACCGACGACGGAACAGATCGCGTATTTTGCTTCGAACGCGATTAAACACCGTGCGCTTCTATGGCACTTTTAAATTCTCGTCGAGCCGTCATTTCGCCTCCGTAAAAAGCAAAACGATCCTTCGCGATAAAATAGAAATAGCACTTGTCCGAGCCGACTTGTTCGACCCTAATTTTTTATCGGAAGAAATCGTTTGCACAATGGAGGAATCGACAAAAATTCGCTCGCTCGATCATCATTTTTTTTCCATATTATTTTAACGTGGAAATTTTGCATACAATATAAATATTACAGACATGGAATGTTTAATATCAGAATTTTTCGTTGTATAATGTAATATATAATCACTGCAATAATTAACACGCCGCTTTAATTAATGAATACTTCGCACCCGAACAAATTCAGCTGATGAGTTGAAAGGAATTAATTCCGGTCATTGCATAATTGACGTCCGAATAAAGTGTATTCAAATTTTACATTATTGATTGTTGCTCGGGCAAATATTTGTCGAATTGATTGGAGAGCATCGGATGTAACGTTCTTCTCCGTATGAAGCTGCCGGAAACACGTTGAGTTTGCATAGTAGTTTAACGCTGGATTTACGAGCCACCGAAAGCAGCTGTTTTATATTACTTCATAGAAGCAACGATAATACATTTATGCTGATTTTTAATCCGTGTCATTGTAATATTTGCCGCCGGTGAGACATACAGGGTGACTCAGAAATGTCTCGCAATTCTGAAATGAGAGGTACCTGAGGTCATTTGAAGGAACTTTTTCCTTTGCGAAAATTTTCTCCGACACGCCGTTAACGAGTTATTCGGGAGAAACGCTGGCCAATGAGAGGCGAGCTCGGCTGGCGCGCGGCGGCCCAGCCAACGAGCGCGCGAAGCCCAGTGCCGCTCATTGGCTCGCATAGTGCCAGCTCGCAGCCGAGCTCACCTCGTATTGGTCAGCGTTTTTCGTTAATAACTCGTAAACGAAGCCGCGGAGAGCATTTCCACAAAGGAAAAAGTTACTCCAAATGACCTCGTGAACCCCCCATTTCCATATTACGAGACATTTTCAGGATACCCTGTCTATTGAATAAACAGCTCATAAATGTATCGTTGCGGTCCGAACGACCATAAATTGAAAAATTAGGGACCGGTCGTTTCGACGAGTTCCGCGAATCTAGCGTTACATTCGACAGATTCCTCCGTGCAGATAATAAGACGACAGTTGTGCCGCGGTTCCGTTCGACGGGCGCCGATACAACGGTGTCGTTGACGAAAGCTAAACAAACAGTAAAACGTATTCAAGCATCGCGAAACCGGCTGGTCGAGGAGCGCGTGCGATGTATCGCGATGTCAGAAATTTTCTTCCAAGACTCGTTCCGGGACGATCAACCATCGGCCGAACTTTTCCACGGCGCTCGTTTCTGAGAAGCTTTGCGCGCCCCCTCCAACGATGCAAATTTATGCTAACCGTGTAAAGCAACGCGAACAGCTCGCCGGGCGCCTCCGGATAACGATTTAGTAGGTCGTAATTTGCGAGTGGCAAAAGTTCAGCCGCTCCGTCGGAGCGGCAGCGTACGTGGATGATTATAGGAATCCGAAATTTCAGACGGTGATACCCGTCTCTTTATGGAAAACAGTAGCTCGCTGAAAGGCAAATTAGTCTTTGAATCTTTCCGACGCCCGGACGGCCCGCGCTCGAGACCAAATTATTTTATCCGGCTGATACACGCGCCGCCCTTTAAAAAGGAGCAACGCGCGGCTAAATATATAAAAATCGATCCGAGGCGCTGCAGCTTCTTGAATTTTATAACAGACGGCCTGACGAATTTTATTCCGCATTTGGCGCTCGTCTGCGACCGATATTGCATCGAGGATCGCTTCGAAATAGGATAATCATTTAAAGAACATCGCATTTAACGATGTCGATGGTTTTTACTTGTCGACGGTTTTGTAAAATATGATCACTTGTAAATAGATTGTTAAATAATTGTTTAGAGAACGGTACCGATCTTTGATGCCGATGATACTTTTTTCTATTATCATTTTATTCACCGATGATCGTTTGAAACACGAAGCCATCTTATACTTTCAGTATCCTACGTTTGATGTGCCATTTCGAGAGTTTTTGTTTTTCTTTCGAATTATCTAAACAATTTAAAGTATAAAATAACTTAACTGCTAGACTGAAAAAATCGAATAGAAAATAGCAGAAACATTTGTGCAATTCGAAAATATTATTGTTGTATTGTCAGCTCATGAGACTGATCAGAAGAAAAATTAAATGTCTGTGTAGTTTCTACATCTTGCAAGTAATGACAATTTTTATTGTGCAGTAGGATTATTAAAAAGCTAAATTTTACTAGTTTTTCTTGGCATAAAAAGCAAACTCAATCTACTAATTACTGTCTAAAATGTTTTCAAGAATCTCGTGTAATCCTCTTGCAACGACATATTCGTGAATAGTATGGTATAGTAATGAATTCTGCTGATGTACCACAAAGTGAAATAAGGAGAAGCCATTAGCTACTTTCGGGACTTTCCTATAATTCTCGATGAAACGAACGAAATCCACTTTGCTGCGTTACCGAAACGTAGGCCGGCTATTATTCCTCGTAGAAGTTTCGGGTTACCGTTCGGTTTTATTACTATTTCATAAGGTACTGCCTGCGAATCATCACATCTTTAGTGGTAGAAAGAGAGCGAGGGAGAGCAAGAGCGAGAGCGCGAGAGAGCGAGGGAGAGCGAGAGGGATTGAGAGCGAGAGAACGAGAGCGAGAGAGAGCGAGAGGGATTGAGAGCGAGAGAGAGAGAGAGAGCGAGAGGGATTGAGAGCGAGAGAGAGAGAGAGAGAGAGAGGGATTGAGAGCGAGAGAGAGAGCGAGAGAGCGCGAGAGATCGCGAGAGAGCGAGAAAGAGATAGTTAGAGAGCGCGAGAGATCGCGAGAGAGCGAGAAAGAGATAGTTAGAGAGAACGAAAGAGAGCGAGAGCGAGAGAGAGAGAGCGCAAGAGAGCGAGAGAAACTGAAAGCGAGAGAGCGAGAAAGAGAGAGTTAGAGAGAACGAAAGAGAGCGAAAGAGAGCGAGAGAGAACGAGAGAGAGCGAGAGAGAACGAGAGAGAGCGAGAGAGAGCGAGAGAGAACGAGAGAGAGCGAGAGAGAGAGCAAGAGCGAGATAGCGCGAGAGAGCGAGAGAGAGAGCAAGAGAGCGAGAGAACGTGAGAGAGAGAGAGAGAGCGAGAGAAAGTGAAAGCGAGAGAGAGAGAGAGCGAGAGCGAGAGAAAGTGAAAGCGAGAGAGCGAGAAAGAGAGAGCTAAAGAGAACGAAAGAGAGCGAGAGAGCGAGAGAGAGGGAAAGAGAATGTGGCAGCGTGAAATGAACGTTGACTCCGTGAAAATGGTCGGGATCCTTTCGGGTTTTCCCAACTCATTGCGGGGCTGCCTCGGTGCGTGGATAATGAAGCGATTGATTTACGAGCAAACCTAGTAATAGAAAGCTCGTTTACTTTTACAATCCTCGGATCGTAAAACGGAAACCGTCGGAGAGGAGCATTTGCTGGAAAAAATATGGATGTTCCAGGACAATATTTCAAATTAGTAGACAATTGCAGGATTAAACTGTGCGACGTTTGGGATGAATGATTTATTTGTAATCATTAATGTGGGGCAATTAAAATATTGTCAACGTTTACAGAGTAAATGAAAATTGAATATACTAAATGACAAACAGACCACGGATTTTTGTGATATAGTTCGCCAAATAAAAATTTTCTTTAAATTATAGCGTTTTGCAAAATCACGTATGAAAATGAGAACTTGCACGATGATCCGCAGTCTATTTATAACGAAGCTATAAAATCGATTAATACCGATTAAAATTGAGAAATATCGATTAAAATCCATTGATCCACGATTAATATAATAAATAAGAATATTAATCTTATTAATAAGAATATTATAATTACGTGTTTATATATTATTATAAATTATATATATATATATATATATATAATATATAATAATATATAAACACGTATTTATAATATTCTTATTAATAAGACCGGACTTATATATATTATATATTATTTATATTTATTATTTATTTTATATATATATATATTAATTATAATATATATATATATATATATATATTATTATATATATTATATATTATAATTACATTATATAATACAAAAAATCCGGACAAACTACAACCTTTGCTTAATTTTTACCAGCTTTCATTTGCGATCCTTGAAACAGTCTGAAAGCTGGTCCATACCGAATGCGATACAAGAATAGGATTTTTAAACAAAGTATAGACAACGAACAAATAAACCGTGCTGATTTAATGAGAAACTCTAGGCGTCTTACGCCGTCAAGCGACCATACGTCACGTTCGCTGCTCCGGAATTATGGTGAAATGGTCACGAGGTCAACGCGGAGCTTTGCCGTGCTATAAGAGCGTTTCCAAGGAAAAGTACAAAGAATCCGGCGGAAGTAGGTCGAGAGGCCGAAGTCGTGCACCGTGGCGTGATTTGTGCTGGCGAAAAATTTGACCGTCTTCGCACACCCCGTGAAACGTTCGCCCACGTAATGGGAACAGGGAAGCGTAAACAAAGGACACCGCGGGAAGCGGTCGGGAAACTAGCGCGCTACGAGGACGTACGTTTCGCCCGAAAAATCAGTCCGGACGAACTTCCGCCGCATTAATTGGCCAACACCGAAACCCATTTTCTCACCATGCGACACGATACCGAATGGCGAAACGTTCCACAGGGTTCCTACACCCTTCTAATTGCGAATTTCCCATCGTGCACGCAAAACCTTAACCGCCGCGAATACAGAAACGATACGGAAGCCGATTTTTCAAACGACTAGGCGAATCAGTTTTTCCAATTTTTATTTTAAAATGCGATCGAAGCATGCAATCGAGATTTTCCGTCATTTGTGCAACGTTTAATTAGAATTCAGTCCAATTGTAGCTGAAGCGCTTGAGAAATGTGTGCATGTGTTGGAAAATCTGTTAGTTTCGTGGGAAATAAATTACAGTGGAAACTCCCTATATATATTAACTCCGTTTATGTTTATAATATTCTGGTATCCAAATGATTTATTATTATTCAATATTATTTAATAGAATATTATTATGTAACATCATTTAATAAAACATTACCATTTCATATCATTTAATAAAATATTTTCACTTAATAACATTTGATAAAATATTGTTATTTAATGATATTAAATGGTAATATTATAATAATAATATATATAATATAATATAATAATAATATAATAGTATATATTATAATTGTATATATATAATATAATATAATAATAATATAATAATATATATTATAATTGTATATATTTAATATTATATAATCTTTATTTATATAAATCCGCAGTCCAGTTCGCAATGAAAATACACAGATCGGCAAGCGAAGCGTCGGTAGCAATCAGATATGTTTGGCTTGTGATAAATCACTCGGTTTTACTGTACACACGCGACCATAGAATATGCATAAGGAAAATGCATTGCGAGGTTGGTTAACGGGAACAGTTTGTCAATTCTGACGGTAATACGCGACCGAAAAAGAAAAGTTTGTAGACGCCGTGGAAACAGTATCGGAGGAGAAAGAGGAGGAGGGGTAGCAGGAAACCTGGTACGAAGTGCAGTGGCGTGTCAAAAGTCGCGCGTGAGATTGATGAGGTCTTCCAGTGGCTTTCCCGGCCGAGAGTCTGCACATTTACCAGCCTCCTTGACTTCCAACGTCCCAGACTTCGAACCATTCTATGTATTTCGGAAAAGGATTAACTCGTGATTGCCTCGCTCTTTTATCTTCCCAATGATTGCGAAATCCGGGACCACTTGTACGATCGTAGCTCTGATAAAAATGCCCTATGCATTCTATTTGTAGCGTACATGATCGATGGAGCGTCTTATCGATATGCAATCGTGGACTTCACGTGGACACCATTTAAAATGGAATAACTTTTTTAATATTGGGTCAGACGATTTTAATTTTTCTGGGACGACGGAAGATTCACTGGACGATTAGAAGAATATTTGTCGAGCAAATTAGCCCTTTTACCATCTCAACCAATTTTAGAAAAGTTCTTCCGTTTTAAATGGTGTTCACATCCATGTATTTATACAACCGCGATTATAAATATATATTCTACATGTTTAGGATTAAAAGCTTGAAAGCTCGAAAAGCTCAAATCTCTGAGCTCGGGAGGCTCGAAAGCTCGGAAAGCTCAAAGCTCTAAGCTCGAGAGATTCGAAAGCTCAAAGCTAGAAAGCTCTGAAAGCTCAAAGTTCTGAGCTCGGGAGGCCGAAAGCTCGGAAAATCGAAAAGCTCTAAGCTCGGGAGTCTAGAAAGCACAATGCTCGAAAGCTCAAGGCTCTAAGCTCGGGAGGCTCGAAAGCTCAAAGCTCGAAAGCTCTGAAAGCTCAAAGTTCTGAGCTCGAGAGGCTCGAAAGCTCGAAAAGCTCGGAAGATCGAAAAGCTCTAAGCTCAGGAGTCTCGAGAGCTCGAAGCTCTGAGATCAGGAGGCTCGAAAGCTCGAAGCTCTGAGCTTGGGAGACTCGAAAGCTCAAAGTTCGAAAGCTCGAAAAGCTCGAAAACCAGTTTACTTCTCGGTAATGATGAAGTACAATCATTTTTTTCGATGTCTCATTATTTGTACAGACACATACAGTAACAGACACAATCTTCTATAACGACTCTCCGGAGAACTCAACCACTAATCGCAATTTCGATTCGATACTCTACTATCAATAATTTCAACGGTTCTTCGACGACGAAGATGTACCGACCAATGAACACGTATCTATGAAAAGACTTCGCGAAAACTCAACTTACTTCGACAATTCCAACAGGATCCACCAAAACATTCCCAGACGTTAGCACGTTGCGATCGAAATTGTCCCAACTAATGAAGCCGCGCCTAATCGGCGGACCGACAATAAACCGTAACAACGGAACCCGGCGGCGCGTAAAGAAACCTCCGACGATCCTGGAAGCACGTCCGATCGAAACCGCGGGAGCCCGGCCACGATTTTTGCCCGATTTGCGCCTCGGCTCGGGCACAGCGAATCGAACCGCGGCGGATCGATCGCCGAATGATTCACAAGTATCGAGGGTGGCAGGTACGCGACAATGATTAAACGTTTCGGCGGTCGAATGACAAACACTGGCGCCTGCCGGCGGCCCGTAGCGCGTCGGATATGAATCTAATGAATCAAACGATGTCGATGAATCGCGTTGCCGCGGAAGGGGGTCGGGGTTTTGGGTGGAGGGGGAGGGGAGGCTGGCGCGCGTGGGCGGCCAGGTGGAGATCGGTAGCGCACGGGCTCCTTTGATCTCCCGATCGGGGCAGCGGCGGCCGAGCGGGTTCCCCGTGGATGTGGCCACGTAACGCGTCAGTCTTGCACGGACGTGATTTACAGTCGGCGCGGTGAACGTCACCAGGTTATCCAGAACCGATAAATCGAGCTTAGTGCGCGCGGGGTAGCCCCGGTTGTTGGCGATGCGATTTTCCACATCCTCGTCGGGCCGCCTCGCCGAATCCCCCACCTACTTGAACCGCCGCCTCCGGTTCCAGGATTAAATCCGGAAGTGCTTGCCAACTGGTTTGAATATTGGACACGTCGACTTATCCGTCGGCCAAGGAAGCGCTCTTTACTCACGGGCGTGTTTAGATTCAGGAATATCCCTGCGGCCGGATCGATCCCGTACAAATTATATCGGCGGCCGCACCGCGCCGCGAAGCGTGCTTCCAATTTTGAGACTGGCTGTTTCCTCTATCCGCTCGCTCCTCCCGTCGATAGGATTCCCCGGATGAAACGCGTCCACTGATAGGATATTGTAAATTCAACGTTGTAATCCGGCGTGTGTATCGGTAGAATATTCTCAGTTGTTCCGAACGGGCCGTCGCCCATCGACGCGCTCCTCCACCGAATTCGCCTAATTCGTCCTGGGACTCGGGCGAGATGCCACTTTTAAATATTGCTTTCCCGCAGCTGCTGGCACTCCGAGAAATATCAGCCGAATTCGCCGAGAACGATCGACGCGGGTCTTCCTCGTTCTGGGATTTGCCCGGCCGGCGCCTCCAGGGACGGCATTCAGACGGAAATCAACTACCAGCGATTTGCCAGATTTTTTCGCCGATTTTTTGGAATCCTCGATCTTTCGGGCCGATCTTCGCGCCGATTCGAATCATCTGGACATCATTTCGCGCGACTGATTGAGCCGTTTATTTTGAAAGCGGCATAAGTCGCTTTGTTTTTAAGTCGATATATTTAACCTTTTGAGCTCCGAATACTCCTGGCCGAAACGGTTCGTAGGGACGGAGCGCGGCTATCGCTGACCATCGCTGGGGGCGGAATACTTTTTTGCCACACTGAGGTGACTATTCAAGGCGCAAACGGTAATAAATTATAGTGATTCTTTTGCAGAAGGTTAAATAATTAATCTTCTGATTCAATGTCTGATGATAGTGATTCACTGTATTCTATTTCACTGTCGTCCCTTGTGAAATATTCCTCAAGATTTGACATTTTGTAGGGTGTCACGAATAAAAAAAAATAATCGCACAAGTTATATTCCGCACTGTCGTTGTTGACGCGAGCGAGACCGCGAGGTTCTTACATTCGCAAGACGATACTGCTGACTGAGTCGTTTTGAGTGCTTCGAGTCGCGAAAAGGTGACAGTGCAGGTAATTATTTTGAAATCCAATTGTTTAGAGAGTGGGACATAAAATGGGATTTCCGTTTCGGAAATTCCCGGGGATTTTTATGACCCTAATATTGCCCAACCGCTACCTAAGGAAGGCAAATTACTAACGAGTGCCCCTGTATTAATTTTACACGAAAATAACTGCATATCGATTGAAAAAATCGACAAACGCATATATGCGCCCTTAGTCCAGGCCGATGACTTAGAGAAAACACGTAAATGCGGCCTTAGGCTACACGGATGACTTTCGCCAAACGCATATATGCGTCCATAGAGCTCTAAGGGTTAAAGAAGCCTTCTGCCGAGCAGAAGAAATTTCGGCCCGATTTCCAAGCCCCGCGAAAATGGTAATTTGCATAAAGCAGTCTACTTACAATAAATTGGGTCAGAGGGATAGGGATCGGCGCGCCGCCGGTCGGCGACCATGATCGAAGGGCTATACATCAAGTCCCCAGCGAACACATCGGCCCATAGAATTTGTACTCTGATTGCTCATTTCTAATAAAATAAAATAAAAAAAATAATAATTGTGTCGATGGGAAAAATATGGTTCGTTTCGTGGACGAATTATCGGATCGGAAGATCCGTACGCAATTTTTGTTTCAACGTCGTATACGCGAAATGTACGGAAAATTTTAGCTAGGAAACTTTTGTTACTTCGATTTTGGATTAGACCAGCGAATCAAATTTGTTTCGACGCTGTCGCATAAATATTCGAGCGGATAAAAATTTATCTACGGTCTTGTCGAGTCGGTAAAACAATGTCCGACGGTTCGCTGGAACATCGAAAATATTATAGAGATAGTTGGTCCGGGAAATTCGGACATTTGCTATTGAGATTATGATCGTTGCATAAAATGCAACGGAATTTGTAAATATTAATGCAACCGCTTGCTCAGCCGTTTTGTTCGTCTGTGATATTAGCGAAGAAAATTTGGATGTTAATGAACGACTTAAGATCAACTGTACAATTCGTCCTCAGATATTAAAACGTTAAGAATGATGAATAAGTAGTCATTGATAGTGACTGTTTCACGATAAACAATAATAATGAAGAATAATAATAATAGTAGTAATAATAGTAATAGTAATAATAATAATAGTTACAGTATATATACAATAATAATAATATTTATAATATAATAACAATAATATATAATATAATAATAATAATAATATATATAATATAATAATAGTAAGTAATATATAATATAATAGCAATTAAATAATAATAGTAATAATAATAACAGTTACAGTATATATACAATAATAATAATATATATAATATAATAAGAATAATAATATATATAATATAATAATAATAAGTAATATATAATATAATAACAATTAAATAATAATAATAATAATAAATACAATAATTACAACAATTGATAAACACGAATAGTAATTAATTCGAGAGATCTACTTTCTGTAATCGAATAGCGTGAAACGTTGAAATGATTGAAGCGATCGCGACGCGTCGCGTGCTCTCGAGAGTATCAATTACTTATCATCCATTTTCTTGCGGAATGCTAAGAAAAGCCGGACGACCGCAATTCACTCTTTGATCGGTGACCACAAATGAAACATCTGTGTATAGCACTATTCACCGGGATTCGTCCATTGTCCGGTGGACCGCAAATGAAACCAATTCCTCGAAAACTGCTATTGAAACGGGCCCCGCGGTTGGCCTCGCTCCAAAATGATTATGTCGCAGACTTACTTAGCTAAGTGATAATTTTATTACGATAGCGAAATGAAATCTCTGTACGTATTCGTAATTGCTCGGGAGGGAGGGAGGGAGGAAAGGGAAACATTAACAGAAAAGATTGATATCGTTGCTAACTGGAGCGCGGAAAATACAACAGCGATGAAAGAGCTTAATGTAAGATTGAATCGCTGCGAAAGCATGTGCCGCGACGATAATGAAATTATCATGCGGTCGGTGACCGTACATTCCGCTAAATTAGAACGCAAATTGTAATTCCACCGATAACGATGAAAATGTTACGACAAAATGTCTGACAATTTGAACTTCGATTCTATAATTTATTTTATTCTAATTTTATTTATTATTATATTTATTCTATTTTATTCTAATTTTTATTACGAATTGCAGTTGAAATTAAAAAGAAAAAGTAAGCATTCGTTCTTAGTTTTTGGTTTAAAATATTTCGACGTTCCGCGAAGATTTCTCAGAAGTTTTTCACATAGCTTTCGTTAACAGACTTGTGCACTTTCCTGCGTGTCTGCCGCGGGTAAATTTTCGAGATGAAATAAAATAGCAAATAGAAATTAGCTGTTCCATTGTTTTACTTTCGTCGCAAAGTATTTTTCCGGCGACGAAGAAAAGAGCTGGATAAGAATCTCTGAAACTTCTGAGGACAAGAAAACCGAGATGAAAATGATAAAAAGGAAAATTCCGTGTAATTTTCATAAAATTAAATAAGGTTTACCGTGAGGAGCGACAAATGGTACGTCGACGGTAAAAAAAGACGATTTAAATCGTGTGTCCGCGGTTTCGATCGGTGGCGACGGTAATCGCACTCGGGAATATTTAATTGGAACAACGCGATCCGCGGGAGGGTATCTTAAACGCGCGGCGCGCCCTCGTGAAAAGTGTTCCGCGGAACACGCGTACTTACGTCGCATTTTTCTGCCGCGGGAAATTAGTA